>NC_057799.1:55421858-55721858 GCF_018294505.1 Triticum aestivum | reverse complement strand
AGTTAAACCTATAGGATCTTCTTGGATGATAGTTATTTGACCTTGCAGAAATTTCCAGAAACTTTCTGTTCACGAAAACAATTGTTAAAAATCACCCGAACGTGATAAAATATTGATTCCAATTGATGATGATCAATAAACAAATTGTCTAGGTCGTCCTATTTTGGCTGATTTTTTGGAGTTCCAGAAGTTTG
This sequence comes from Triticum aestivum, assembly GCF_018294505.1. Lineage (NCBI taxonomy): Eukaryota > Viridiplantae > Streptophyta > Magnoliopsida > Poales > Poaceae > Triticum > Triticum aestivum. The sequence continues at coordinate 55,721,664 of NC_057799.1, read as the reverse complement.
CGTTAGTTATAGATTACTACAGACTGTTCTGTTTTTGACAGATTCTGTTTTTCGTGTGTTGTTTGCTTATTTTGATGAATCTATGGCTAGTAAAAGAGTTTATAAACCATAGAGAAGTTGTAATACAGTAGGTTTAACACCAATATAAATAAATAATGAGTTCATTACAGTACCTTGAAGTTTTCTTTTGTTTTCTTTCGCTAACGGAGCTCACGAGATTTTCTGTTAAGTTTTGTGTTGTGAAGTTTTCAAGTTTTGGGTGAAAGATTTTATGGATTATGGAACAAGGAGTGGCAAGAGCCTAAGCTTGGGGATGCCCATGGCACCCCCAAGATAATCTAAGGACACCAAAAAGCCAAAGCTTGGGGATGCCCCGGAAGGCATCCCCTCTTCCGTCTACTTCCATCGGTAACTTTACTTGGAGCTATATTTTTATTCACCACATGATATGTGTTTTTCTTGGAGCGTCTTGTATGATTTGAGTCTTTGCTTTTTAGTTTACCACAATCATCCTTGCTGTACACACCTTTTGAGAGAGACACACATGATTCGGAAATTATTAAAATACTCTATCTGCTTCACTTATATCTTTTGAGTTATATAGTTTTTGCTCTAGTACTTCACTTATATGTTTTAGAGCACGGTGGTGGATTTGTTTTATAGAAACTATTGATCTCTCTTGCTTCACTTAGATTATTTTGAGAATCTTAAATAGCATGGTAACTTTCTTATAAAAAATCCTAATATGCTAGGTATTCAAGAATAGTATAAACTTTCTTATGAGTGTGTTGAATACTAAGAGAAGTTTGATGCTTGATGATTGTTTTGAGACATGGAGGTAGTGATATTAAAGTTGTGCTAGTTGAGTAGTTGTGAATTTGAGAAATACTTGTGTTGAAGTTTGCAAGTCCCGTAGCATGCACGTATGGTAACCGTTATGTAACAAATTTGAAACATGAGGTGTTCTTTGATTGTCCTCCTTATGAGTGGCGGTCGGGGACGAGCGATGGTCTTTTCCTACCAATCTATCCCCCTAGGAGCAGGCGCGTAGTGCTTGGTTTTTGATGACTTGTGGATTTTTGCAATAAGTATGTGAGTTCTTTATGACTAATGTTGAGTCCATGGATTACACGCACTCTCACCTTTCCACCATTGCTAGCCTCTTCGGTACCGTGCATTGCCCTTTCTCACATTGAGAGTTGGTGCAAAATTCGCCGGTGCATCCAAATCCCGTGATATGATACGCTCTCTCACACATAAACCTTCTTATATCTTCCTCCAAACAGCCACAATACCTACCTATTATGGCATTTCCATAGCCATTCTGAGATATATTGCAATGCAACTTTCCACCATTCCGTTTATCATGACACGTTCATCATTGTCATATTGCTTTGCATGATCATGTAGTTGACATAGTATTTGTGGCAAAGCCACCGTTCATAATTCTTTCATACATGTCACTCTTGGTTCATTGCATATCCTGGTACACCGCCGGAGGCATTCATATAGAGTCATACTTTGTTCTAGTTTCGAGTTGTAATCATTGAGTTGTAAATAAATAGAAGTGTGATGATCATCATTTTCTACAGCATTGTCCCAAGTGAGGAATAAAAAAAAGAGAAAGGCCATAAAAAAGAGAAGGCCCAAAAAAATGAGAGAAAAAGAGAGAAGGGACAATGTTACTATCCTTTTACCACACTTGTGCTTCAAAGTAGCACCATAATCTTCATGATAGAGAGTCTCTTGTTTTGTCACTTTCACATAACTAGTGGGAATTTTTCATTATAGAACTTGGCTTGTATATTCCAACAATGGGCCTCCTCAAGTGCCCTAGGTCTTCGTGAGCAAGCAAGTTGGATGCACACCCACTTAGATTCTTTTGTTGAGCTTTCATACATTTATAGCTCTAGTGCATCCGTTGCATGGCAATCCCTACTCCTTGCATTAACATCAATCGATGGGCATCTCCATAGCTCATTGATTAGCCTCGTTGATGTGAGACTTTCTCCTTTTCTGTCTTCTCCACATAACCCCCATCATCATATTCTATTCCACCCATAAGTGCTATGTCCATGGCTCACGCTCATGTATTCCGTGAAGGTTGAAGAAGTTTGAGATTACTAAAGTATGAAACAATTGCTTGGCTTGTCATCGGGGTTGTGCATGATGAGAGCATTCTAGTGTGACGAAAATGGAGCATGACTAAACTATATGATTTTGTAGGGATGAACTTTCTTTGGCCATGTTATTTTGAGAGGACATAATTGCTTAGTTAGTATGCTTGAAGTATTATTATTTTTATGTCAATATGAACTTTTATCTTGAATCTTTCGAATCTGAATATTCATGCCACAATTAAGAAGAATTACATTGAAATTATGCCTAGTAGCATTCCACATCAAAAATTCTGTTTTTATCATTTACCTACTCGAGGACGAGCAGGAATTAAGCTTGGGGATGCTTGATACGTCTCCAATGTATCTATAATTTTTGATTGCTCCATGCTATATTATCTTCTGTTTTGGACATTATTGGGCTTTATTATTCACTTTTATATTATTTTTGGGACTAACCTATTAACCGGAGGCCCAGCCCAGAATTGCTGTTTTTTGCCTATTTCAGAGTCTCGCAGAAAAAGAATATCAAACGGAGTCCAAACGGAATGAAACCTTCGGGAACGTGATTTTCGGAACGAACTTGATCTAGAGGACTTGGAACCTACGTCAAGAAACAAAGCAGGAAGCCACGAGGTAGGGGGCGCGCCTACCCCCCTGGCGCGCCCTCCACTCTCATGCGCCCCACGTTGCTCCACCGACGTACTCCTTCCTCCTATATATACCTACGTACCCCCAAACGATCAGATACGGAGCCAAAAACCTAATTCCACCGCCGCAACCTTCTGTACCCACGAGATCCCATCTTAGGGCCTGTTCCGGAGCTCCGCCGGAGGGGGCATCCATCACGGAGGGCTTCTACATCAACACCATAGCCTCTCCGATGAAGGGTGAGTAGTTTACCTCAGACCTTCGGGTCCATAGTTATTAGCTAGATGGCTTCTTCTCTCTTTTTGGATCTCAATACAATGTTCTCCCCCTCTCGTAAGTGTGATGCCTATATACATGATCATTCCTAGATATTCTCATAACTATGCTCAATTTTGTCAATTGCTCAACAGTAATTTGTTCACCCACCGTAAAATACTTATGCTCTTGAGAGAAGCCACTAGTGAAACCTATGGCCCCCGGGTCTATCTTCATCATATTAATCTTCCAACACTTAGTTATTTCCATTGCCTTTTATTGTGCTTTTATTTTACTTTGCATCTTTATCACAAAAATACCAAAAATATTATCCTATCATATCTATCAGATCTCACTCTCGTAAGTGACCGTGTAGGGATTGACAACCCCTTATCGCGTTGGTTGCGAGGATTTATTTGTTTGTGTAGGTGCGAGGGACTCGCGCGTAGCCTCCTACTGGATTGATACCTTGGTTCTCAAAAACTGAGGGAAATACTTACGCTACTTTGCTGCATCACCCTTTCCTCTTCAAGGGAAAACCAACGCAGTGCTCAAGAGGTAGCAACTATCGTCGCATCCGAAGACTACCTTGGAGTTCGAAAAGGGAAACCCGCCTTGCAATGCCGAAGCCAATCTGCGCGCCGGACTCATCGTCATTGAAGCCAGGTTCAGGGGCTACTGAGGCAGTCCTGGACTAAGGGGTCCTCGGGTGTCTGACCTGTTATCCATGGGCCGCACTGGTGGGCTCTGAAGACATGAAGGCCGAAGACTGTACCCGTGTCCGGATTGGACTCTCCTTGGCGTGGAAGGCAAGCTTGGCGACCAGCTATGAAGATTCCTTCTTATGTAACCGACTCTATGTAACCCTAGATCCCTTCGGTGTCTATATAAACCGGAGGGCGTAGTCCGGATAGCAGATACTCATTACCATAGTCATACACGCTAGACTTCTAGGGTTTAGCCATTACGATCTTGTGGTAGATCAACTCTTGTAATACTCATATTCATCAAGATCAATCAAACAGGAAGTAGGGTATTACCTCCATAGCGAGGGCCCGGACCTGGGTAAACATCGTGTCCCCTGTCTCCTGTAATCATCGATCCTAGACACACAGTTCGGAACCCCCTACCCGAGATCCGCTGGTTTTGACACCAACATTTGTTCATGACCATGGACACGATGTAGATTGTATCATTAAAGCTTCTCTTCAATTAAACATTCCCTTGGTAAAAGTTCATCTTATATCTGGCCTTTTCCAATCGTGGTTCCGACCATGTTCTCCTTTTAAATACCATTTCTCGGACAAGTTGAAGTACTTGTCTTCTGCAGATCATTGCACCTGTCCAACCTCTACTTTGATATACCGTCAAGTATTACACTCTAGTATCTCAAGAATATCATGGAGCTGCATAAGTTCTTATGGGTTCTTCATCAACTGTTATTTCTCACCGATTCCAATTTTCCTGGGTTCTGGGTTGTCGTCAACCAAGAACACCGATATGTGAACCGATTCCGCATTCCCGATCGATAATCCTAAGTAATTTTCGTTGCTTACGAGTATAAATAATCCTTCAAGTCATTCCTTGCCTGATCGGCTATATCATTATCGTGCTAAATTTTAAACTGTGCCACATGGTCCTTCTTACCGGAGCACAACTTTCGACGGTGAGCAAAGCTTACGTCGATCTTCCCCATAATACCATTTCACCTTGAGCACCAAGCTTGATTTTGAATTTATCATTCCTTTAGAATACCCATGGTTCCAATAAGCTTTCGCTTTATCATTCCTTTGACTTGATGTCATCGCCAATCGATTACATCTTCATGAAATCTCTTGACAATTGTGTCGTGATCATCATCAACAATTTGAGCTCTTCCAGGATATCAATCGAATTTCTGATGGGGATTACCATCCTTGTCCCCCGGTAATTTGTGTTGTCATCGTCTACTTTCTTGCCTTCTTTCCAACACAAACTTGTTTGTGTTTTGTGTTATACCTTGAGATCCTTGCTATCCAGCATTTGTTCTCCTTACCTTGGAGTATTACCATATTTTATGTCAAGAATGTCGTGACAATTTCACCGCCTCTTAAGAATACTTGATACAAGTGATACTTGTTGCCATATCCATTCATTCCTTGGTCCCCGTGTTGTTTCTAACCAGAAAACCGAAACTATGTTGTGCGACTTCAAAACTTCTAGCGACCCTATTGCTTTGAAATTAATGGTCGATATTTCATTCTTAGACCATTGGTTATTGGACCACCATTCTAACATTGATCATGCTACCTAAGCCCATATTTCGGGTGCACCTTTCAACCAATGTTTAATTGTGTATGTTTTCCTCGAGCATACCTCATTATATCATTTGATCTGACAAATGTTATCTCCTTGTTCACATAAGTGTGGAAATCCATCTTTTGAAAATCTCAATGAATTGTCGCTGAGTCAATCAGCCACCTTATCACCTCTCCTTGATTTAATGATGAACTCTTGTTTCGGAACTCGCTTCCATAGTTCAATTCCCGAGAATCTTACAATGTCATCTCGACAATTTGTGTTGCACCTTTCTTCTTAGGCATCCTCAGTCTGAGTTATCCTGACACCAATCAGATCTGAATCCCGGTCAGATATGATGGTTGGAACATATTTCCAGGAGTTATATCATCTTTACATGACCGGGTAAGGTGATGTCATGCCTAGCACACCTGGCCGGAGCACTTAGTGTTATAGTTTCCTTTTCTTCAAGGTTATCCATTCTTTCATGAGGAAATTGTAAGACTTATTCTACAAGTTGTTCCTGATGGATCCTTCGTGTATCCAAAGTCTGATCTTTGCTTGAAGACCATGTCAATGCAATCTCGAAGCATGTATGTGGTACTCCTATCATCAATAAGAAAAATTGAAGCACAATGCTCAGTTTTCCTTATCAATTATTCAAACGCTGTTGTTTGGGTAATGTCATGAAATTCCTCTCCCGTTGCCTAAATGGTTACATACTTGGAGCCCTATCCTTAATATCTTGCTCTGCCTTTCCTTGGGAAAGATATACTCTAATACTTGAGTATAAACACCTTTTCCTTTCCATTGGTCTGATTAATGTAATAATCACATTTTCCTTTCCATTGTTTTGGTGAACCTTTCTTGTGACCTATATGATATAAGCAGTAATATTTCCCAACTTATGTAAACGCCTCGGTGTACGATCATGTTTGGTGTAACCCTGTTAGTATTGTTGATGATCTTCCGGTAGCCACCGATGGACGGGAACTTTGCCTACTGGTCTGCCTCGTTCAACGAGCAGGAAATGGTTCTCTTCGTCCCTCGCCCTGGGTACCGATGTTATTGCCGACATAACTGACAGGCTATCCTCTGACATGCCTTGTTATCATGACTATGCAAAATATCACCGCCCTTTATACTTTTTAACCCACATGGTGGGCCCATAACCCATAGTTCCATAGGATCAAAACCTGACTCTCCTGTACACCCTGTTGCCAAAGTTATTCCTCGAGCTTGACTTCGTATGTAATTCACGGGCCACCTGCCTAGCGATCTAATCTGGTATCAGACGCAATACTTATTCCCACTGTTCCGAACTCCTTTCGCACTTCGTTTTAGGCAACAAACGATTGCCTATGCGCTTGAAACTTCTATTTTGCATCTTCTTACTTTGCTCTCGATAATTTCTGAAGTTTCAATTCGAGAGTTACTTTCCACCACCTTCCCTGATATTATCTACCAGATAAGCAATCTTGTAGAGGTTCGTCCTTCCAAAGCTACCCCTTATCCTTTTCGTAAGTACGATGAAGATCTCGAAGAAATGATGCCTACTTCATCATGATGACCTGAAGTAGAGAAATGAAGACATCAACGTAGTGGATCGACTGCTTCGAGAAGAGTAACCAAGACCAAGAAGACTCGTTAGAATCTCGTAACCAGATCTTTCCCCCTTACTCCGCCTCCTAAAACTCGGGATGAGATTTCTTGTAGTGGAGGAGAATTGTGACGCCCAGATAATTAAGCTACAGTGAACCTCTGTTAATGATGCAACGTCACCTTGCTTACTGTTGTTAATCTCGCGTTAGTCCAAAACCGAGTCAAATTCAAATTTCAAATAACGAGCCAAATTATTATTTTTTCAAACTATCAAATAAAAATGTTCGATGGGCAGAAAATATTCACTAAGTAGTGAACATGTTGGAACCAACCTCATCTGGTTTCCCAATTTGCCCAGGGAATTAATTTAGTGGAACAACAGGATTAAATAGAAGTATTTTAATTCAATAATAAATTTGAACAGTTCCAATTGGCCTCAAACTTTTTAGGCAACCTTATAGTGTTGACTAGGAATTTTGTGCAAAGTTTCATAGTTAGCAAAAATCATTTGGCAGCTAAAATAAGTAGAAAACAGTAAAGGAAAAATAAGTAAAAAGAAAATAATAGAAAAGTAAAACAAAGGGAAAAATAAAAACAACCCCCCCTCTCGCTAGCCCACCTCACTCCCCTTAACCCCATCGGCAGAACCCCTAGAGCCCACCAAAACCCCACTCACTCTCCCCCCCCCGAACTGGATCGAGATCGGGGGCACGGACTCGACCCGACGCCGTCGCCGTCGCCCGGAGCCACGTCGCCGACCAGCGCCCCTCGCCGGACCGCCTCGACTTCCTCTCCCCCCCCCCCCCCCCGACGAATCACCCGAGCAGGAACGCCTCTGCAGCGTCCCCTACGTCATCTTCCTCAACCCACGTGCACCGCACGCCGTTGCCGATTTCGTCGCCGCCGAGCCTCCCCCGAGCCCGCTTTGCTCCTCTACAGGCTCAACGTGAGCCCTCGCTTCCTCCTCTCTCTCTCTCTCTCTCTATCTCTCTCTCTCGACGCCCGCTGCCCTTAGAACCTCGCGGTCGTCCAATTGGACGCCGGAGGCGTCGATCCAAAGCAACACCGCCGCGCGTTGTCGCCACCGGCGCGTTCCCACACGGGCGCGTTCGCCCACGCCTACTACCACCCAGGGCCGCACCTGGCTCGCTCCCTCGACCTAGCACGCGCCCCGCCTGTCTGCCAGCGCCAGCTGATACGTCCATTTTGCATCATGCTTTTATATCGATATTCATTGCATTATGGGTTGTTATTACACGTTATGTGACAATACTTATGCCTATTGTCTCTTATTTTAAAAGGTTTACATAAAGAGGGAGAATGCCGGCAGCTGGAATTCTGGGCTGGAAAAGGAGCACATATTAGAGACCTATTCTGCACAACTCCAAAAGTCCTGAAACTCCACGAAAGTTATTTTTGGAAATAATAAAAAATATTGAGCGGAAGAAATACCAGAGGGGGCCCACACCCTGGCCACGAGGGTGGGGGCGCGCCCTACCCCCCTAGGCACGCCCCCTGCCTCGTGGGCCCCCTGTTGGCCCTCTAGTGCATCTTCTGCTATATGAAGTCTTTCGTCCGAAGAAAAATCATAGGCAAGCTTTCGGGACGAGACTCCGCCGCCATGAGGCGGAACCTTGGTGGAACCAATCTAGGGCTCCGGCAGAGCTGTTCTGCAGGGGACAGTTCCCTCCCGGAGGAGGAAATCATCGCCATCGTCATCACCAAAGCTCCTCTCAACGGGAGAGGGCAATCTCCATCAACATCTTCACCAGCACCATCTCCTCTCAAACCCTAGTTCATCTCTTGTATCCAGTTCTTGTCTCTAAGTCTGGGATTGGTACCTGTAGGTTGCTAGTAGTGTTGATTACTCCTTGTAGTTGATGCTAGTTGGTTTATTTGGTGGAAGATCATATGTTCAGATCCTATATGCATATTAATAATCCTCTGATTATGAAAATTAATATGCTTTGTGAGTAGTTACATTTGTTCCTGAGGACATGGGAGAAGTCTTGCTATTAGTAGTCATGTGAATTTGGTATTCGTTCGATATTTTGATGAGATGTATGTTGTCTCTCCTCTAGTGGTGTTATGTGAACGTGGACTAGATGACACTTCAGCATTATTTGGGCCTAGAGGAAGGCATTGGGAAGTAATAAGTAGATGATGGGTTTCTAGAGTGACAGAAGCTTAAACCCTAGTTTACGCGTTGCTTCGTAAGGGGCTGATTTGGATCCATATGTTTCATGCTATGGTTAGGTTTACCATAATACTTCTTTTGTAGTTGCGGATGTTTGCAATAGGGGTTAATGATAAGTGGGAGGCTTGTCTAAGTAAGTACAGCACCCAAGCACCGGTCCACCCACATATCAAATTATCAAAGTACTGAACGCGAATCATATGAACGTGATGAAAACTAGCTTGACGATAATTCTCATGTGTCCTCGGGAGCGCTTTTCTCTATATAAGAGTTTGTCCAGGCTTGTCCTTTGCTACAAAAAGGATTGGGCCACCTTTCTGTACTTTATTTACTTTTGTTACTTGTTGCTCGTTACAAATTATCTTATCACAAAACTATCTGTTACCTATAATTTCAGTGCTTGCAGAGAATACCTTGCTGAAAACCGCTTATCATTTCCTTCTGCTCCTCGTTGGGTTCGACACTCTTACTTATCGAAAGGACTACAATAGATCCCCTATACTTGTGGGCCATCAAGAATCTTTTCTGGCGCCGTTGCCGGGGAGTGAAGCGCCTTTGGTAGGTGGAATTTGGTAAGGAAAGATGTATATAGTGTGCTGAAATTTACTGTCACTTGTCACTATGGAAAGTAATCCTCTGAGGGGCTTGTTCGGGGTATCTTCACCCCGACCAGTAGAGCAAAGAGTTGCTCCTCAACCTACTGAACCTACTGAAAATGAAAGTGTCTACTTTGAAATTCCTTCGGGTATGTTAGAAAAATTGCTGGCTAATCCTTTTGCAGGAGATGGAACAATGCATCCTGATGAGCACCTAATCTGTGTGGATGAAGTTTGTGGATTATTTAAGCTTGCAGGTGTGCCCGATGATGTTATTAAGAAGAAGGTCTTCCCTTTATCTTTGAAGGGAGATGCATTGACATGGTATAGGCTATGTGATGATATGGGATCATGGAACTACAAACGATTGAAATTGGAATTTCATCAGAAGTTTTATCCTATGCATCTTGTTCATCGTGATCGCAAATATATATATAATTTTTTTCCTCGCGAAGGAGAAAGCATCGCTCAAGCTTGGGGGAGGATTAAATCAATTATATTCATGCCCCAATCATGAGCTCCCAAGAGAAATAATTATTCGAAATTTTTATGCTCGGCTTTCTGATAACAATCGCACCATGCTCGATACTTCTTGTGCTGGCTCTTTTATGATGAAGACTATTGAATTCCAATGGGATTTATTGGAAAGAATTAAACGCAACTCTGAAGATTGGGATCTCGACGAAGGTAAGGAGTTAGGTATGACACCTAAGTTTGATTGTGTTAAATCTTTTATGGATACCGATGTTTTCCGTAAATTTAGCACTAAATATGGACTTGATTCTAAGATAGTAGCTTCTTTCAGTGAATCTTTTGCTACTCATGTTGATCTCCCTAAGGAGAAGTGGTTTAAATATCATCCTCCCATAGAAGTAAAAGTAGCTGCACCTATTAAAGTTGAAGAAAAGACTATCACTTATAATGATCCTATTGTTCCTACTACTTATGTCGAGAAACCACCTTTCCCTGTTAGAATAAAGGATCATGCTAAAGCTTCAACTATGGTTCGTAAAAGCAATAGTAGAACCTATACACCTCCTGAGCAAGTTAAAGTTGAACCTAATAGTGCTATTGTTAAAGATCTCTTGGCCGATAATATTGATGGGCATGTTATCTATTTTTGTGAAGAGACTGCTAGAATTGCTAAACCTTGTGCTAATGATAAACATAGACCTGTGGTAGGCATGCCTGTTATTTCTGTTAAAATAGGAGATCATTGTTATCATGGCTTATGTGACATGGGTGCTAGTGCTAGTGCAATACCTATTGACTTATACAAAGAAATTATGCATGATATTGCACCTACTGAGTTAGAAGATATTGATGTCACAATTAAACTTGCCAATAGGGATACTATTTCACCCATGGGAATTGTTAGAGATATTGAAGTCTTGTGTGGGAAAAATAAATATCCTGCTGATTTCCTTGTTCTTGGTTCCTCACAAGATAGCTTTTCTCCCATTCTTTTTGGTAGACCCTTCTTGAACACTGTTAATGCTAAGATAGACTGCGAAAAGGATGTTGTTACTATTGGTCTGGTTGATATGTCTCATGAGTTTAATTTCTCTAAATTTCGTAGACAACACCGTGAAGAGGAATTGCCTAGTAAGGATGAAATTCTTGGTCTTGCTTCTATTGCCGTACCTCCTAATGATCCTTTAGAACAATATTTGCTAGACCATGAAAATGATATGTTTATGAATGAAAGAAGGGAAATAGATGAAGTATTCTTTAAACAGGAACCCATTCTGAAACACAATTTGCCTGTTGAAATCCTCGGGGATCCTCCTCCACCCAAGGGTGATCCCGTGTTTGAGCTTAAACTGTTACCTGATACTTTTAAATATGCTTATCTTGATGAGAAAAAGGTATATCCTGTTATTATTAGTGTTAACCTTTCAGAGCATGAAGAAGAGAGATTATTGAAAACTCTAAAGAAGCACCGTTGTAGCGACCCGACCTCAAACGGTCAAGTCTCTGTGCTTCAGTGTCATCCCTGGATCGGTAATGCTGACACACACAGTACTCGAAGGATTTATAACAGATTAGCAATCACACACTTATTACATAAAATGTCTCAAAAGAGAACTTATTACAATAAATACGGCTTAAGGCCATCTAAGACGATAACAGCGGAAGGCTTGGAAGATAAAGTGAGTCCATCAACTCCAACGGCATAGCTGAGCTACACGGCAACGACCTAACAAACCTTACTCCTCGTCTGAAAAGTCTGCAACATAATACGTTGCAGCCAGAAAACGGGTCAGCAGATGGAATATGCTGGCAATATAACACAGTAGAGCAAGAACAGAATAATGCTATCACTACATGCATATTTGGCTGGTGGAAAGCTCTATGGTTATAGTTTTTGCGAAAAGCCAATTTTTTCCTACAACAAAGGAATAAGTTTTATTTTAACTATCATGGTAGTTGAAACATCATTGAGAAGGTTCCTCCAACTCAATCCCAATTAAGGTAATTATCAACCCAACAATATTAATTTAGAGTGATGAGATACTTAGGATACTCCAAGTACTAGATACTCAAGATTGTCCATAACCATGGACACGGCTAACCATGATTAGATTGTACACTTTGCAGAGGTTTGCGCACTTTTCCCCACAAGACTCGATCTCCTCCGTTGGATTTCTCGCACTACAAGGTGTTTGAGAAATGGATGACCGAGACATAGCCTTTCAGAAACATTAACTCTTTACTCCGGGCAGACCATACCAAACCTACATCCCTCTACCTGCTGATCCACCTCTTCAAGAGCTCACGCAACTTTCTAGCATGAAAATATCCCTTGGAGCCTGGGTGGCGGACCTTAGGATGATCACACGGGTACTCCGGGATATCCTAGGACAACATTGGATTCTCCAGGTGCCCGACAAGCGATCCACCTAGATGTGTATTAAAGTTGCCACCTTAAGTTGAACCATTAATTAATCAATCTCACATCTGTCATGGATACACTGAAACCCAATCCACGTCTACGAGCATCGCATAGCAATATAAGCAATACGTAAAAGTAACTCCCAAGGTTTGAATAAAACAGGGCAATAGGTTCTACCTCATCAACTACTTCCCAACCCACATGTTAATCACATCCTAATCATGCAATGTTTGAGGATTGGAACTGATGCATAAAAACTGGGTATGAAAGAAGTATGATCAATGTGTTACTTGCCTTGCTGACGATCCCCAAAACCTAGGGACTCGTAGTAGCACGCTTCGCACTCCAGGAATTCTATCACAAACAAACAATAGCATACATAAGCAATCAAGCAAAGACGCACGGGCAAAACTCAAGTAAGAATAATTGACCAGAAAGTTCAACTTAAGAACTCCGGTTTGCAAAAAGAATCAAATCAAACGGAGCAACGAACCTCAAACTGTGAAAGAAACAAGATCCGTTTACTAATCTGAACTACAGTCAAATTTTACAGTACCAAAATCTTGTTCAAGTTGGTTAAACAGAAAGAGGGTTTCGAGACGAAGATCTAGGCGCTTGAATCGCCTGATTCTGATAAACGAGTGAAAAGATAAACTAAAACGAAACTCGGATCAGAAATCACGATCGAAAATAATCGCGGAAAATCCGAGAAAAAGAAAAACTGATGAACGGGCTAACGAACGAACGTTCGCTGTCTGTGGTTAAACGGTGAAGATCGTTCGTTAAAACGAACGTAAAACGGGCGTTCGCTAAATAACTAAACCGAAAATAAACCGAACCGGATCCTAATTCAAATAAAATAGCGAAAAACTCTGAATAAAATCCAATATTTGATTTTAATATTTTTCCTCCAATATTTCATTTATTTTGGAGAAGTCATATTATCTCCTCTCATATATTTGAATACGAAATATTTTCGGAGAGAAAAATAATTAAAACAAATAATCCTCGTTTCAATATTTGATAAAATTCGAATATGAAAACAGGGAATCCCCAACTCTCTCCGAGGGTCCTTGAGTTGCTTAGGATTTCGAGGATCGCGAAACGAAATTCAGCAAAAATATGATATGCATGAATGATCTATGTATAACATTCCAAATTGGAAATTTGGGATGTTACAACCGTGCTGCTATTGGTTATACTCTTGATGATCTTAAGGGCATTAGTCCCACTCTATGTCAACACAAAATAAATTTGGAGAAAGATGCCAAACCAGTTCGTGATCACCAACGACGGCTGAATCCTAAGATGAAAGAAGTGGTAAGAAAGGAAATACTGAAGCTTCTTGAGGCAGGTATTATTTATCCCGTTGCTGATAGTCAGTGGGTAAGTCCTGTCCATTGTGTCCCTAAAAAGGGAGGTATTACCGTCGTTCCTAATGATAAAGATGAATTGATCCCGCAAAGAATTATTACAGGTTATAGGATGGTAATTGATTTCCGCAAATTAAATAAGGCTACTAAAAAGGATCATTACCCCTTAACTTTTATTGATCAAATGCTAGAAAGATTATCCAAACATACACATTTTTTCTTTCTAGATGGTTATTCTGGTTTCTCTCAAATACCTGTGTCAGCCGATGATCAATCAAAGACCACTTTTACTTGCCCTTTCGGTACTTTTGCTTATAGACGTATGCTTTTTGGTTTATGTAATGCACCTGCTACCTTTGAAAGATGCATGATGGCTATATTCTCTGACTTTTGTGAAAAGATTTGTGAGGTTTTCATGGATGATTTCTCCGTTTATGGATCCTCTTTTGATGATTGCTTGAGCAACCTTGTTCGAGTTTTGCAGAGATGTGAAGAAACTAACCTTGTCTTGAATTGGGAGAAGTGCCACTTTATAGTTAATGAAGGTATTGTCTTGGGCATAAAGTTTCTGAAAGAGGTATTGAAGTTGATAAAGCCAAGGTTGATGCTATTGAAAAGATGTCATGTCCCAAGGACATCAAAGGTATAAGAAGTTTCCTTGGTCACGCCGGTTTTTATAGGAGGTTCATTAAGGACTTCTCAAAAAAATTCGGCCTCTGACTAATTTATTGCAAAAAGATATACCATTTTTCTTTGATGATGATTGTGTAGAAGCATTTGAAATACTTAAGAAAGCATTGATCTCTGCACCTGTTGTTCAGCCACCTGATTGGAATTTACCTTTTGAAATCATGTGTGATGCTAGTGATTATGCTGTAGGTGCGGTTCTAGGGCAAAGAGTTGATAAGAAATTAAATGTTATTCAATACGCTAGTAAAACTCTAGACAATGCTCAGAGAAATTATGCTACTACTGAAAAGGAATTCTTAGCAGTTGTATTTGCTTGTGATAAGTTCAGGCCTTATATTGTTGATTCTAAAGTAACTATTCACACGCATCATGCTGCTATTAAATATCTGATGGAAAAGAAAGATGCCAAACCTAGACTTATTAGATGGGTTCTCTTGTTACAAGAATTTGATTTGCATATTATTGATATAAAGGGAGCTGAGAACCCCGTTGCAGACAACTTGTCTAGGTTAGAGAATGTTCTTGATGACCCACTACCTATTGATGATAGCTTTCCTGATGAACAATTAAATGTCATAAATGCTTCTCGTACTGCTCCTTGGTATGCTGATTATGCTAATTACATTGTTGCTAAATTTATACCACCTAGTTTCACATACCAACAAAAGAAAAAGTTTTTCTATGATTTGAGACATTACTTTTGGGATGACCCACATCTTTATAAAGAAGGAGTAGATGGTGTTATTAGACGTTGTGTACCTGAGGATGAACAGGAACAGATCCTACGCAAGTGTCACTCCGAGGCTTATGGAGGACACCACGGTTGAGATAGAACTGCACATAAGGTATTGCAATCCGGTTTTTATTGGCCTACTCTCTTCAAGGATGCCCGTAAGTTTGTCTTATCTTGTGATGAATGTCAAAGAATTGGTAATATTAGTAGACGTCAAGAAATGCCTATGAATTATTCACTTGTTATTGAACCATTTGATGTTTGGGGCTTTGATTATATGGGACCTTTTCCTGCCTCTAATGGTTACACACATATTTTAGTTGCTGTTGATTACGTTACTAAGTGGGTAGACGCTATTCCAACTAGTAGTGCTGATCATAACACTTCTATTAAAATGCTTAAAGAAGTTATTTTTCTGAGGTTTGGAGTCCCTAGATACTTAATGACTGATGGTGTTTCACATTTTATTCATGGTGCTTTTCGAAAAATGCTTGCTAAATATGATGTTAATCATAGAATTGCATCCCCTTATCACCCACAGTCTAGTGGTCAAGTAGAATTGAGTAATAGAGAGCTAAAATTAATTTTGCAAAAGACTGTTAATAGATCTAGAAAGAATTGGTCCAAGAAACTTGATGATGCATTATGGGCTTATAGAACTGCATATAAAAATCCTATGGGTATGTCTTCGTATAAAATGGTTTATGCAAAAGCATGTCACTTACCTCTCGAACTAGAACATAAGGCTTATTGGGCTATTAAAGAGCTCAACTATGATTTCAAACTTGCCGGTGAGAAGAGGTTATTTGACATTAGCTCACTTGATGAATGGAGAACCCAAGCCTATGAGAATGCCAAATTGTTTAAAAAAAAGGTTAAAAGGTGGCATGACAAAAGGATACAAAAGCATGAGTTTAATGTAGGAGATTATGTATTGCTATACAACTCTCGTTTAAGATTTTTTGCAGGAAAACTTCTCTCTAAATGGGAAGACCCTTACGTCATCGAGGAGGTCTATCGTTCCGGTGCCATCAAAATCAACAACTTCGAACGCACAAATCCGAAGGTGGTGAACGGTCAAAGAATTAAACATTATATCTCAGGTAATCCTATAAATGTGGAAACCAATGTTATTGAAACCATAACCCCGGAGGAATACATAAGGAACACTTTCCGGAACGTTTCAGACTCCAAAAAGGAATAGGTATGTGGTACGGTAAGTAACCGACTCCAAAACAGTTCTAATGGCAATTTTTCTATGTTTTGGAATATTTAGAAAAATAGAAAAGTAAGTAGCAGTCCGGGAAGGACACGAGGCCTCCACGAGGGTGGAGGGCGCGCCCTACCCTACTGGGCGCGCCCCCTGCCTCGTGGGCACCTTGTGTGCTCTCCGGACTCCATTTTCTTGCACGATACGTATTTTGGTCAGTAAAAATTCATTATATAATCTACCGAAGAGTTTGACTCCTGTAACACGCAATTACCCTCTGTTCTTGTTTCGCGCTATCCTGCAGCAGATTAGAGCAACATGTCGTCCCAGGATTCGGAAGGAGAAAGCTATGTGGCTGATTACCTTGCAGATAATAAGGTCTATGGGGATGTGGAGCATTGTGGTTAGACTATGAAAGAAGAAGAGGACTATGAACCCAAGAGAAAGTTGGAGACAAGCTCAGATGAAGATGAAATCCCATTACCTCAACCTGGGGACATGCATGTGGAGTTCAAAAAGTCAAGCCTCCTGATAGAGCAAAGAAATTTAAGATCGAGTTTATCCCTTTTCGCCTCTTGCAGGAAAACAATCAGGAATTATGCAAAAAGATATTAAGCCTGGAGCAGGAGATTGATGACCTGAGGGATCAAAATTCTGTCCTCAAGCGTAAATTAAGGAAGAAGCCTACGCCATCAACTAAACCATCATCTTCTTCACCAACAAAGAAGGAGGCATAATCACATGGGTATGGGCACTCCCCTTGGCGACTGCCAAGCTTGGGGGAGGTGCCCCGGTATCGTATCACCATCACATCTCTATCTTTACCGTTTTTCTTCGTTCGATCCTTTTAGTAATATCTTGATCTCGTAGAATAAAGTTTTGGTATGATCTAGTTTTGAGTTTTGCTTTGTGATCCCTCTATGTAATCGAGTCCGTGAGCTATATATAATAAAGATTAGTGTTGAGTCAAGGGCTTGATTATTTTGCTATGATCTTGAGTGAATAAAAGAAAGAGAAAAGAATAAAAAGAAACAAAGAGATCATATTGATTTTATGGAGAGTAATGACTTCACATAGAAAGAGTATGATGATTAAAAATTGTTGGGAGTTGGCAAACATAGCTTTGGTCATCGTTGCAATTAATAGCAAGTAATAAAGAAAGAGAGGTTTCACATATAAATATACTATCTTGGACATCTTTTATGATTGGGGGCACTCATTAAAATATGACATGCTAAAGAATTGATGTTGGACAAGGATGACAACGTAATGGGTTATGTTTTCTTATATCTGAGATAAAGTATATTGTCATGGATCATCCAACATGTTGAGCTTGGCTTTCCCCCTCATGCTAGCCAAATTCTTTGCACCAAGTAGAGATACTACTTGTGCTTCCAAATACCCTTAAACCTAGTTTTGCCATGAGAGTCCACCATACCTACCTATGGATTGAGTAAGATCCTTCAAGTAAGTTGTCATCGGTGCAAGCAAAAAAATTGGTCTCTAAATATGTATGATTGATTGGTGTGGAGGAAATAAGCTTTATACGATCTTGTGATGTGGAAGAAATAAAAGCGACGGACTGCATAAAAAAGGTTCATATCACAAGTGGCAATATAAAGTGACGTTCTTTCGCATTAAGATTTTGTGCATCCAACTCTGAAAGTGCATGGCAACCTTTGCTTCCCTCTGCGAAGGGCCTATCTTTTATGTTTATCTTCTACCATATGCAAGAGTCATGGTGATCTTCAACTTTCCTTTTACATTTTATCCTATGGCAAGCACAGTATGTTGGAAAGATCCTAATATATATATCTAACTGGATGTAAGTTAGGATGAGTTATTATTGTTGACATTACCCTTGAGGTAAAAGGTTGGGAGGCGAAACTATAAGCCTCTATCTTTCTCTGTGTCCGATTAAAACTCCGTAACCACAAGTATTGCGTGAGTGTTAGCAATTGTGAAAGACTAAATGATAGTTGAGTATGTGGACTTGCTGAAAAGCTCTGACATAGACTCTTTCTGATGTTATGATAAATTGCAATTGCTTCAATGACTGAGATTATAGTTTGTTGGTTCTCAATAAAGTTTCTGATTCATACTTTGCATTGTGAATAGATTATTACTTGAGCATAAGAGATCATATGACAATATCCATATATGTTGCTGTTATGAGAATAATCATGACGCCCTCATGTCCGTATTTTATTTTATCGACACCTCTACCTCTAAACATGTGGACATATTTATCGTTATCGGCTTCCGCTTGAGGACAAGCGAGGTCTAAGCTTGGGGGAGTTGATACGTCCATTTTGCATCATGCTTTTATATTGATATTTATTGCATTATGGGCTGTTATTACACATTATGTCACAATACTTATGCCTATTCTCTCTTATTTTACAAGGTTTACATAAAGAAGGAGAATGCCGGCAGCTGGAATTCTCGGCTGGAAAAGGAGCACATATTAGAGACCTATTCTGCACAACTCCAAAAGTCCTGAAACTCCACGAAAGTTATTTTTGGAAATAATAAAAAATACTGAGCCAAAGAAATACCAGAGGGGGCCCACACCCTGGCCACGAGGGTGGGGGCGCGCCCCCTGCCTCGTGGGCCCCCTGTTGGCCCTCCGGTGCCCATCTTCTGCTATATCAAGTCTTTCGTCTGAAGAAAAATCATAGGAAAGCTTTCGGGATCAGACTCCGCCGCCACGAGGCGGAACCAATCTAGGGCTCTGGCAGAGCTGTTCTGCTGGGGACACTTCCCTCTCGGAGGGGGAAATCATAGCCATCGTCATCACCAACGCTCCTCTCATCGGGAGAGGGCAATCTCCATCAACATCTTCACCAGCACCATCTCCTCTCAAACCCTAGTTCATCTCTTGTATCCAATTCTTGTCTCTAAGTCTGGGATTGGTACCTGTAGGTTGCTAGTAGTGTTGATTACTCCTTGTAATTGATGCTAGTTGGTTTATTTGGTGGAAGATCATATGTCTCTAAGTCTGGGATTGGTACCTGTAGGTTGCTAGAGTGACAGAAGCTTAAACCCTAGTTTATGCGTTGCTTCGTAAGGGGCTGATTTGGATCCATATGTTTCATGCTATGGTTAGGTTTACCTTAATACTTCTTTTGTAGTTGCGGATGCTTGCAATAGGGGTTAATCATAAGTGGGATGCTTGTCCAAGTAAGGACAGCACCCAATTACCGGTCCACCCACATATCAAATTATCAAAGTACCGAACGCGAATCATATGAACGTGATGAAAACTAGCTTGACGATAATTCCCATGTGTCCTCGGGAGCGCTTTTCTCTATATAAGAGTTTGTCCAGGCTTGTCCTTTGCTACAAAAAGGATTGGGCCACCTTGCTGCACTTTATTTACTTTTGTTACTTCTTGCTCGTTACAAGTTATCCTATCACAAAACTATCTGTTACCTATAATTTCAGTGCTTGCAGAGAATACCTTGCTGAAAACCGCTTATCATTTCCTTCTGCTCCTCGTTGGGTTCGACACTCTTACTTATCGAAAGGACTACGATAGATCCCCTATACTTGTGGGTCATCACCAGCTCCCAAACGCGCCGCGCCCGTCCGCCACGGCCCGCCTCCAGCCGCACGCCCGCGACCACCCCTGCCCGCTATGCGCCACCACGACCACCCCTCCCCGCTCGCGCCGTGGCCGTCGCCCCCGCGCCTGCGTCCGGCGCCCGCGCCCCTGGAGTCCCGCAGTCGCCGTGGCCCGACCTCGCCCCCACGCCCCTCCCTGCCTCGCCTGCACCCCCTAGCATCACAGCTCCGGCCAGCCCCGCTCGAGCGCCCACGGCTCCGGTCCACTCCACCCCGCCGTCCTGTTCCGGCCGGCGCTCGTGCGGCCCCTGGCCGCCCACGCCTGCGCCCAGCTCTCCCGCACCGCCTGGGCGGGCAACACCCGCACCCCGGGGCTTCGCGTAGTTTCGCCAGCGCCCGCTACCCGCTAACCCTGCCCGGTAGGCCCTTGTGTCTATGACACGTAGGGCCCGCCTTAAAAAAAAAGAATTATAAAAAAATAAAAAAATAAAAGTATCAAGTAATTAATTAACTTAATTAATTTTGTTTAGATTAACCTGTTTACTTAGCCTTAGACAATGACTGTGGGGCCCACACGTCAGTTTGACTAAGTCAACTGACGGATTGACTGCTGACTTCACCCTGACATCATGCTGACGTCATAATTATATTTTCTAATTAAATTAATTATGTTAATTTTAAAATGAATTAAATCTTTAAAAATTAATATAAAATAAACCGTAACTCGGTTGAAAATACTTTATACATGAAAGTTGCTCAGAACGACGAGACGAATCCGAATATGCAGTCCGTTCGTCTACCACACGTCCCTAGGATATCAAACATGCAACATTCCACCTTTGGTCCGTCTGCCCGAAAACGGGAAACACCGGGAATACTTTCCCGGATGTTTCCCTCCTTCGCCGGTACCACCTACTGCCGTGTTAGGGCCCACCTAGCACCGCTCATTGTCATGTCATGCATCATCATGCTTATGTATGTATTATATTTATTGTTTCTTCCCCCTCTTCTCTCGTTAGACACCGAGACCGGTGCCGCTGCTACCCAATACGACTATGGTGTTGACGACCCCTCCTTGCCAGAGCAACCAGGCAAGCCCCCCCTTTGATCACCAGATATCGTCTATTCCTTCTCTCTACTGCTTGCATTAGAGTAGTGTATCATGTTACTGCTTTCGGTTAATCCTATTCTGCTGCATAGCCTATCATTGTTGCTACAGTTGTTACCCTTACCTGCAATCCTAAATGCTTAGTATAGGATGCTAGTATTCCATCAGTGGCCCTACATTCTTGTCCGTCTGCCATGCTATACTATCGGGCCGTGGTCACTTCGGGAGGTGATCACGGGTATATACATACTATACTATTATACATGATACATTGTGGTGACTAAAGTCGGGTCGGCTCATAGAGTACCCGCAAGTGATTCCGATGAGGGGGCTGAAAGGACAGGTGGTTCCATCCCGGTAGTGGTGGGCCTGGGTTCCCGACGGCCCCCGACTGTTACTTTGTGGTGGAGCGATAGGGCAGGTTGAGACCACCTAGGTGAGAGGTGGGCCTGGCCCTAGTCGGCGTCCGCGGTAACAACAATTAACACGCTTAACGAGATCTTGGTATTTGATCTGAGTCTGGCCACTGGCCTATACGCACTAACCAACTACGCGGGAACATTTATGGGCACTCGACGTCGTGGTATCAGCCGAAGCCTTCTTGACGTCAGCGACTGATCGGCGCGCGCCGGATTGGACTGGAACGCCTGCTCTTGTATTAGGGAGGCTAGGTCTGCTTCCGACCGCCCTCGCAACATGCAGATGAGCAATGGGGCGATGGGCCCAGACCCCT
Organism: Triticum aestivum; assembly: GCF_018294505.1. Lineage (NCBI taxonomy): Eukaryota > Viridiplantae > Streptophyta > Magnoliopsida > Poales > Poaceae > Triticum > Triticum aestivum. Next base: position 55,699,659 of record NC_057799.1, on the reverse strand, counting down.
GCGCATAGGATTTAGACCGGTGTACTAAGCCTCTCTATTGTGCCTAGGTGGGTCTGCGACGTGTTGATCTTCCGAGGCCGGCATGACCCAGGAAAGTGTGTCCGGCCAGAGGGATCGAGCGTGTTGGGTAATGTGGTGCACCCATGCAGGGAAGTTTATCTATTCGAATAGTCGTGATCCTCGATAACAGGATGACCCAGAGTTGTACCTTGACCTTATGACAACTAGAACCGGATACTTAATAAAACACACCCTTCCAAGTGCAGGATATAACCCGGTGATCGCTCTCACACAGGGCGACGAGGGGAGGATCGCCGGGTAGGATTATGTTATGCGATGATACTTGGTGAACTTACCATCTACTCTCTTCTACATGCTGCAAGATGGAGGCTGCCAGAAGCGTAGTCTTCCACAGGACTAGCTATCCCCCTCTTATTCTGGCATTCTACAGTTCAGTCCACCGATATTGCCCCTTTACACAGATACCCATGCATGTGTAGTGTAGATCCTTACTTGCGAGTACTTTGGATGAGTACTCACGGTTGCTTTGCTCCCCTTTCCCCTTTTCCTTTCTTCTCGGTTGTCGCAACCAGATGCTGGAGCCCAGGAGCTAGACGCCACCGTCGACGACGACTCCTACTACACCGGAGGTGCCTACTACTACGTTCAGGCCGCTGATGACGACCAGGAGTAGTTTAGGAGGATCCCAGGCAGGAGGCCTGCTCCTCTTTTGATCTGTATCCCAGTTTGTGCTAGCCTTCTTAAGGCAAACTTGTTTAACTTATGTCCGTACTCAGATATTGTTGTTTCCGCTGACTCGTCTATGATCGAGCACTTGTATTCAAGCCCTCGAGGCCCTTGACTTGTATTATGAAGCTTGTATGACTTATCTTATTTTTAGAGTTGTGTTGTGATATCTTCCCGTGAGTCCCTGATCTTGATCGTACACGTTTGCGTGTATGATTAGTGTACGATTGAATCGGGGGCGTCACAATGGCACTTGGCACCGTCACATAATAATGAATATGATGATCATCACACTTCGATTTACATACAACTCGAAAGAAAATTACAACTTGATTCAAAAACAAAATATGACTATGTGAATCCTCCGGCGGTGTACCGGGATGTGCAGTGTGTTGGGGAACGTAGTAATTTCAAAAAAAATCCTACGCACACGCAAGATCATGGTGATGCATAGCAACGAGAGGGGAGAGTGTTGTCCGCGTACCCTCGTAGACCGAAAGCGGAAGCGTTATGACAACACGGTTGATGTAGTCGTATGTCTTCATGATCGACCGATCCTTGTACCGAACATACGACACCTCCGTGATTTCCACACGTTCAGCTCGGTGACGTTCCACGAACTCATGATCCAGTAGAGCTTCGAGGGAGAGTTTCATCAGCGTGATGGCGTGATGACGGTGATGATGAAGCTACCGGCGCAGGGCTTTGCCTAAGCACTACGACGATATGACCGAGGTGGATTATGGTGGAGGGGGCACCGCACACGGCTAAGAGATCAATGATCAACTTGTGTGTCCATGGGGTGCCCCCTCTCCCCCGTATATAAAGGAGTGGAGGAGGGGGAGGAGGCCGGCCTCCTAGGCGCGCCCCAAGGGGAATCCTACTCCCACCGGGAGTAGGATTCCCCCTTTCCCTAGTTGGACTAGGAGAGAAGGAAGGGGGAAAGAGGGAGGAAGGAAAGGGGGCGCCGCCCCCCCCCCTCCTAGTCCAATTCGGACCAGAGGGGGGGGGGCGCGCGGCCTGCCCTGGCTTCCCCTCTATCTCTCCACTAAGGCCCATTAGGGCCCATATACACCCTGGGGGTTCTGGTAACCCCCCGGTACTCCGGTATATGTCCAAACTCACTCGGAACCCTTCCAATGTCCAAACATTGTCATCTAATATATCGATCTTTACGTCTCAACCATTTCGAGACTCCTCGTCATGTCCGTGATCATATCCGGGACTCTGAACTACCTTCGGTACATAAATACACATAAACTCATAATACCGATCGTCATCGGACGTTAAGCGTGCGGACCCAACGGGTTCGAGAACTATGTAGACATGACCGAGACACGTCTCCGGTCAATAACCAATAGCAGAACCTGGATGCTCATATTGGCTCCTACATATTCTACGAAGATCTTTATCGGTCAAACCGCATAACAACATACGTTGTTCCCTTTGTCATCGGTCTGTTACTTGCCCGAGATTCGATCGTCGGTATCTCAATACCTAGTTCAATGTCATTACCGGCAAGTCTCTTTACTCGTTCCGTAATGCATCATCCCACAACTAACTCATTAGTTACCTTGCTTGCAAGGCTTACAGTGATGTGCATTACCGAGAGGGCCCAGAGATACCTCTCTGACAATCGGAGTGAGAAATCCTAATCTCGATCTATGCCAACTCAACAAGTACCATCAGAGACACCTGTAGAGCACCTTTATAATCACCCAGTTATGTCGTGATGTTTGGTAGCAAACAAAGTGTTCCTCCGGTATTCGGGAGTTGCATAATCTCATAGTCATAGGAACATGTATAAGTCATGAAGAAAGCAATAGCAATATACTAAACGATCAAATGCTAAGCTAACGGAATGGGTCAAGTCAATCACATCATTCTCTAATGATGTGATCCCATTAATCAAATGACAACTTATGTCTATGGCTAGGAAACTTAACCATCTTTGATTCAACGAGCTAGTCAAGTAGAGGCATACTAGTGACACTTTGTTTGTCTATGTATTCACACATGTACTAAGTTTCCGGTTAATACAATTCTAGCATGAATAATAAATATTTATCATGACATAAGGAAATATAAATAACAACCTTTATTATTGCCTCTAGGGCATATTTCCTTCAGTCTCCCACTTGCACTAGAGTCAGTAATCTAGATTACACAGTAATGATTCTAACACCCATGGAATCTTGGTGTTGATCATGTTTTGCTCGTGAGAGAGCCTTAGTCAACGGGTCTGCAACATTCAGATTCGTATGTATCTTGCAAATCTCTATGTCTCCCTCCTTGACTTGATCGCGGATGGAATTGAAGCGTCTCTTGATGTGCTTGGTTCTCTTGTGAAATCTGGATTCCTTAGCCAAGGCAATTGCAACAGTATTGTCACAAAAGATTTTCATTGGACCCGATGCACTAGGTATGACACCTACATTAGATATGAACTCCTTCATCCAGACTCCTTCATTTGCTGCTTCCGAAGCAGCTATGTATTCCGCTACACACGTAGATCCCGCCACGACGCTTTGCTTAGAACTGCACCAATTGACAGCTCCACCGTTCAATATAAACATGTATCCGGTTTGTGACTTAGAGTCATCCGGATCAGTGTCAAAGCTTGCATCGACGTAACCATTTACGACAAGCTCTTTGTCACCTCATAAACGAGAAACATATCCTTAGTCCTTTTCAGGTATTTTAGGATGTTCTTGACCGCTGTCAAGTGATCCACTCCTGGATTACTTTGGTACCTCCCTGCTAAACTTATAGCAAGGCACACGTCAGGTCTGGTACACAGCATTGCATACATGATAGAGCCTATGGCTGAAGCATCGGGAACACCTTTCATTTTCTCTCTATCTTCTGCAGTTGTCGGCCATTGAGTCTGACTCAACATCACACCTTGTAACACAGGCAAGAACCCTTTCTTTGCTTGATCCATTTTGAACTTCTTCAAAACTTTGTCAAGGTATGTACTCTGTGAAAGTCCAATTAAGCGTCTTGATCTATCTCTATAGATCTTAATGCCCAATATATAGGCAGCTTCACTGAGGTCTTTCATCGAAAAACTCTTATTCAAGCATCCTTTTATGCTATCCAGAAATTCTATATCATTTCAACTCAAGAATATGTCATCCACATATAATATTAGAAATGCTACAGAGCTCCCACTCACTTTCTTGTAAATACAGGCTTCTCCAAAAGTCTGTATAAAACCATATGCTTTGATCACACTATCAAAACATTTATTCCAACTCCGAGATGCTTGCACTAGTCCACTAATGGATCGCTGGAGCTTGCACACTTTGTTAGCATCCTTTGGATCGATATAACCTTCAGGTTGCATCATATACAACTCTTCTTCTAGAAATCCATTCAGGAATGCAGTTTTGACATCCATTTTCCAAATTTCATAATCATAAAATGCGGCAATTGCTAACATGATTCGGATAGACTTAAGCATCGCTACGGGTGAGAAGGTCTCATCGTAGTCAACTCCTTGAACTTGTCGAAAACCTTTTGCAACAAGTCGAGCTTTGTAGACAGTAACATTACCGTCAGCGTCAGTCTTCTTCTTGAAGATCCATTTATTCTCTATGGCTTGCCGATCATTGGGCAAGTCAACCAAAGTCCACACTTTGTTCTCATACATGGATCCCATCTCAGATTTCATGGCCTCAAGCCATTTTGCGGAATATGGGCTCACCATCGATTCTTCATAGTTCGTAGGTTTGCCTTGGTCAAGTAACATGACCTCCAGAATAGGATTGCCGTACCACTCTGGTGCGGATCTTACTCTGGTTAACCTACGAGGTTCGGTAGTAACTTGATCTGAAGTTATATGATCATCATCATTAGCTTCCTCACTAATTGGTGTAGGAATCACAGGAACAGATTTCTGTGATGAAATACTTTCGTATAAGGGAGCGGGTACAGTTACCTCATCAAGTTCTACTTTCCTCCCACTCACTTCTTTCGAGAGAAACTCCTTCTCTAGAAAGGATCCATTCTTAGCAACGAATGTCTTGCCTTCGAATCTGTGATAGAAGGTGTACCCAACAGTCTCCTTTGGGTATCCTATGAAGACACATTTCTCCGATTTGGGTTCGAGCTTATCAGGTTGAAGGTTTTTCACATAAGCATCGCAGCCCCAAACTTTAAGAAACGACAACTTTGGTTTCTTGCCAAACCATAGTTCATAAGGTGTCGTCTCAACGGATTTAGATGGTGCCCTATTTAACGTGAATACAGCTGTCTCTAAAGCATAACCCCAAAACGATAGCGGTAAATCAGTAAGAGACATGATAGATCGCACCATATCTAGTAAAGTACGATTACGACGTTCGGACACACCATTACGTTGTGGTGTTCCGGGTGGCGTGAGTTGCGCAACTATTTTGCATTGTTTCAAATGAAGACCAAACTCATAATAAAATATTCTCCTCCACTATCAGATCGTAGAAACTTTATTTTCTTGTTACGATGATTTTCCACTTCACTCTGATATTCTTTGAACTTTTCAAATGTTTCAGACTTATGCTTCATCAAGTAGATATACCCATATATGCTCAAATCATCTGTGAAGGTGAGAAAATAACGATACCCGCCGCGAGCTTCAACATTCATTGGACCACATACATTAGTATGTATGATTTCCAACAAATCTATTGCTCGGTCCATTGTTTCGGAGAACGGAGTTTTAGTCATCTTGCCCATGAGGCATGGTTCGCAAGTACCAAGTGATTCATAATCAATTGATTCCAAAAGTCCATCAGAATGGACTTTCTTCATGCGCTTTACACCAATATGACCCAAACGGCACAGCCACAAATAAGTTGCACTATCATTATCAACTCTGCATCTTTTGGCTTCAATACTATGAATATGTGTATCACTACTATCGAGATTCAATAAAAATAGACCACTCATCAAGGGTGCATGACCATAAAAGATATTACTCATATAAATAGAACAACCATTATTCTCAGATTTAAATGAATAACCGTCTCGCATTAAACAAGATCCAAATATAATGTTCATGCTCAACGCTGGCACCAAATAACAATTATTCAGGTCTAAAACTAATCCCGAAGGTAGATGTAGAGGTAGTGTGCCGACCGCGATCACATCGAATTTGGAACCATTTCCCACGCGCATCGTCACCTCGTCCTTAGCCAATCTTCGCTTAATCCGTAGTCCCTGTTTCGAGTTGCAAATATTAGCAACAGAACCAGTATCAAATACCCAGGTACTACTGCGAGCATTAGTAAGGTACACATCAATAACATGTATATCACATATACCTTTGTTCACCTTGCCATCCTTCTTATCCGCCAAATACTTGGGGCAGTTCCGCTTCCAGTGACCAGTCCCTTTGAAGTAGAAGCACTCAGTCTCAGGCTTAGGTCTAGACTTGGGCTTCTTCACTTGAGCAGCAACTTGCTTGCCGTTCTTCTTGCAGTTCCCCTTCTTCCCTTTACCCTTTTTCTTGAAATTGGTGGTCTTGTTGACCATCAATACTTGATGCTCCTTCTTGATTTCTACCTCCGCAACCTTTAGCATTGCGAAGAGCTCGGGAATTGTCTTATCCATCCCTTGCATATTATAGTTCATCACGAAGCTCTTGTAGCTTGGTGGCAGTGATTGAAGAATTCTGTCGATGACACTATCATCAGGAATATTAACTCCCAGTGGAATCAAGTGATTATTATACCCAGACATTTTGAGTATATGTTTACTAACAGAACTATTCTTCTCCATCTTGTAGCTATAGAACTTATTGGAGACTTCATATCTCTCAATCCGAGCATTTCCTTGAAATATTAACTTCAACTCCTGGAACATCTCATATGCTCCATGACGTTCAAAACGCCGTTGATGTCCCGGTTCTAAGCCATAAAGCATGACACACTGAACTATCAAGTAGTCATCAGCTTTGCTCTGCCAGACGTTCATAACATCTGGCGTTGCTCCTGCAGCGGGTTTGGCACCCAGCGGTGCTTCCAGGACGTAATTCTTCTGTGCAGCAATGAGGATAATCCTCAAGTTATGGACCCAGTTCGTGTAGTTGCTACCGTCGATTAAATTCAACGGAACAACAGCACGGGCCATCTATCTACAACAACATAGACATGCAAAATTCTATCAGGTACTAAGTTCATGATAAATTAAAGTTCAATTAATCATATTACTTAAGAACTCCCACTTAGATAGACATCCTTCTAATCATCTAAATGATCATGTGATCCATATCAACTAAACCATGTGCGATCATCACGTGAGATTGAGTAGTTTTCAATGGTGAACATCTCTATGCTTATCATATCTACTATATGATTCATGCTCGAACTTTCGATCTCAGTGTTCCGAGGCCACATCTGCATACGCTAGGCTTGTCAAGTTTAACCCAAGTATTCTACGTGTGCAAAACTAGCTTACACCCGTTGTATGTGTAAGTAGAGCTTATCACACCCGATCATCACGTCGTGTCTCGGCACGACGAACTTTCGCAACGGTGCATACTCAGGGAGAACACTTGTACCTTGAAATTTAGTGAGAGATCATCTTATAGTGCTACCGTCGATCTAAGCAAAATAAGATGCATAAAGGATAAACATGACATGCAATCAATATAAGTGATATGATATGGCCATCATCATCTTGTGCCTTTGATCTCCATCTCCAAAGCACCGTCATGATCACCATCGTCACCAGCGCGACACCTTGATCTCCATCGTAGCATCATTGTCGTCTCGCCAATTCTACGAATATCGCTACCACTTAGTGATAAAGTAAAGCAATTACATGGCGATTGCATTTCATACAATAAAGCGACAACCATATGGCTCCTGCCAGTTGCCGATAACTCCGTTACAAAACATGATCATCTCATACAATAAAATTTAGCATCATGTCTTGACCATATCACATCACAACATGCCCTGCCAAAACAAGTTCGACGTCCTCTACTTTGTTGTTGCAAGTTTTACGTGGCTGCTACGGGCTGAGGAAGAACCGTTCTTACCTACGCATTAAAACCAGAACGATATTTCGTCAAGTATGTGTTGTTTTAACCTTCAACAAGGACCGGGCGTAGTCACACTCGATTCAACTAAAGTTGGAGAAACTGGCACCCGCCAGCCACCTGTGTGCGAAGCACGTCGGTAGAACCAGTCTTGCGTAAGCGTACGCGTAATGTCGGTCCGGGCCGCTTCATCCAACAATACCGCCGAATCAAAGTATGACATGCTGGTAAGCAGTATGACTAGTATCGCCCACAACTCACTTGTGTTCTACTCGTGCATATAACATCTACGGATAAACCTGGCTCAGATGCCACTGTTGGGGAACATAGTTATTTTAAAAAAATTCCTACGCACACGCAAGATCATGGTGATGCATAGCAACGAGAGGGGAGAGTGTTGTCCACGTACCCCCGTAGACCGAAAGCGGAAGCGTTATGACAACGCGGTTGATGTAGTCGTACGTCTTCACGATCGACCGATCCTAGAACCGAACGTACGGCACCTCCGCGATCTGCACACGTTCATCTCGGTGACGTCCCATGAACTCACGATCCAGTAGAGCTTCGAGGGAGAGTTTCGTCAGCATGACGGCGTGATGACAGTGATGATGAATCTACCGGCGTAGGGCTTCGCCTAAGCACTACGACGATATGACCGAGGTGGATTATGGTGGAGGGGGGCACTTCACACGGTTAAGAGATCAATGATCAACTTTTGTGTCCATGGGGTGCCCCCTCTCCCCCATATATAAAGGAGTGGAGGAGGGGGAGGAGGCCGGTGAAGGTAATATGCCCTAGAGGCAATAATAAAATTATTATTTATTTCCTTATATCATGATAAATGTTTATTATTCATGCTAGAATTGTATTGATTGGAAACTTAGTACATGTGTGAATACATAGACAAACATAGTGTCACTAGTATGCCTCTACTTGACTAGCTCGTTAATCGAAGATGGTTGAGTTTCCTACCCATGGACATGAGTTGTCATTTGATTAACGGGATCATATCATTAGGAGAATGATGTGATTGACTTGACCCCTTCCGTTAGCTTAGCACTTGATCGTTTAGTATGTTGCTATTGCTTTCTTCATGACTTATACATGTTCCTCTGACTATGAGGTTATGCAACTCCCGTTTACCGGAAGAACACTTTGTGTGCTACCAAACGTCACAACGTAACTTGGTGATTATAAAGGTGCTCTACAGGTGTCTCCGAAGGTACTTGTTGGGTTGGCGTATTTCGAGATTAGGATTTGTCACTCTGATTGTCGGAGAGGTATCTCTGGGCCCACTCGGTAATGCACATCACTATAAGCCTTGCAAGCATTGTAACTAATGAGTTAGTTACGGGATGATGTATTACGGAACGAGTAAAGAGACTTGCCAGTAACGAGATTGAACTAGGTATTGAGATACCGACGATCGAATCTCGGGTAACTAAAATACCGGTGACAAAGGGAACAACGTATGCTATTATGTGGTTTGACTGATAAAGATCTTCGTAGAATATGTGGGAGCCAATATGAGCATCCAGGTTCCGCTATTGGTTATTGACCGGAGACGTGTCTCGGTCATGTCTACATAGTTCTCGAACCCGTCGGGTCCGCACGCTTAAAGTTCAGTGATGATCGGTATTATGAGTTTATGTGATTTAATGTACGGAAGGTATTTCAGAGTCCCGGATGAGATCGGGGACATGACGAGGAGTCTCGAAATGGTCGAGACATAAAGATCGATATATTGCACGACTATATTTGGACATCGGAAAGGTTCCGAGTGATTCGGGTATTTTCGGAGTACCGGGGAGTTACGGGAATTCACCGGGAGAAGTATTGGGCCTTATTGGGTCGTACGGGAATAGAGGAGAGAGGCCAAAAGGAAGGAGCCGCGCACCCCCCCCCCCTCAGGTCCGAATTGGACAAGGGGTGCAGCACCCTTTTCCTTCTCCCTCACCCCTCTTTCCTTCTCTCCTACTCCGGAAAGGAAAGGAGAATCGTACTACGACTTGGGACTCCTAGTAGGACTCCCCACACTTGGCGCGCCCCCTCTAGGGCGGGCCTCTCCCTCCCTCCTTTATATACGGGGGAAAGGGGCACCTCTAGACACAACAATTGATCTCTTTGATCTCTTAGGCGTGTGCGGTGCCCCCCTCCACCATAATCCACCTTGATAATATTGTAGCGGTGCTTAGGCGAAGCCCTGTGTCGGTAGAACATCATCATCGTCACCACGCCGTCATGCTGATGAAACTCTCCCTCAAAGCTCGGCTGGATCGGAGTTCGAGGGACGTCATCGAGTTGAACGTGTGCTGAACTCGGAGGTGCCGTGCGTTCGGTACTTGATCGGTCGGATCGTGAAGACGTACGACTACATCAACCGCGTTGTGCTAACGCTTCCGCTTTCGGTCTACGAGGGTACATGGACACACTCTCCCCTCTCGTTGCTATGCATCACCATGATCTTGCGTGTGCGTAGGAAATTTTTGAAATTACTACATTCCCCTACAGTGGCATCTGAGCCTCGTTTTATGCGTTGATGTTATATGCACGAGTAGAACACAAGTGAGTTGTGGGCGATACAAGTCATACTGCTTACCAGCATGTCACACTTTGGTTCAGCGGTATTGTTGGATGAAGCCGCCCGGATCGACATTACGCGTACGCTTACGCGAGACTGGTTTTACCGCCGTGCTTTGCACACAGGTGACTAGCGGGTGTCAGTTTCTCCAACTTCAGTTGAATCGAGTGTGGCTACGCCCGGTCCTTGAGAAGGTTAAAACAACACTAACTTGACGAACTATCATTGTGGTTTTGATGCGTAGGTAAGAACGGTTCTTGCTCAGCCCGTAGGAGCCACGTAAAACTTGCAACAACAAAGTAGAGGACGTCTAACTTGTTTTTGTAGGGCATGTTGTGATGTGATATGGTCAAGACATGATGCTATATTTTATTGTATGAGATGATCATGTTTTGTAACCGAGTTATCGGCAACTGGCAGGACCCATATGGTTGTCGCTTTATTGTATGCAATGCAAACACCCTGTAATTGCTTTACTTTATCACTAAGCGGTAGCGATAGTCGTAGAAGCAATAGTTGGCGAGACGACAATGATGCTACGATGGAGATCAAGGTGTCGCGCCGGTGACGATGGTGATCATGACGGTGCTTCTGAGATGGAGATCACAAGCACAAGATGATGATGGCCATATCATATCACTTATATTGATTGCATGTGATGTTTATCTTTTATGCATCTTATTTTGCTTGATTGACGGTAGCATTATAAGATGATCTCTCACTAAAATATCAAGATAACAGTGTTCTCCCTGAGTATGCACCGTTGCCAAAGTTCGTCGTGCCGAGATACCACGTGATGATCGGGTGTGATAAGCTCTACGTCCGTCTACAACGGGTGCAAGCTAGTTTTGCACACGCAGAATACTCGGGTTAAACTTGACGAGCCTAGCATATGCAGATATGGCCTCGGAACACTGAGACCAAAAGGTCGAGCGTGAATCATATAGTAGATATGATCAACATAATAATGTTCACCATTGAAAACTACTCCATTTCACGTGATGGTCGGTTATGGTTTAGTTGATTTGGATCACGTGATCACTTAGATGATTAGAGGGATGTCTATCTCAGTGGGAGTTCTTATGTAATATGATTAATTGAACTTTAATTTATCATGAACTTAGTCCTGGTAGTATTAGAATATCTATGTTGTACATCAATAGCTCGCGTTTAGCTCCCCTGTTTTATTTTGATATGTTCCTAGAGAAAACTAAGTTGAAAGATGTTAGTAGCAATGATGCGGATTGGATCTGTGATCCGAGGATTATCCTCATTGCTGCACAGAAAAATTATGTCCTTCATGCACCGCTAGGTGACAGAACTATTGCAGGAGCAGATGCAGACGTTATGAACGTTTTGACAAGCTCGGTATGATGACTACTTGATAGTTAAGTGCACCATGCTTTACGGCTTAGAACCGGGACTTCAAAAATGTTTTGAACACCACGGAGCATATCAGATGTTCCAAGAGTTGAAACTGGTATTTCATACTCATGCCCGTGTCGAGAGGTATGAGACCTCTGACAGTACTTTGCCTACAAGATGGAGGAGAATAGCTCAACCAGTGAGCATATGCTCAGATTGTCTGGGTACTACAATTGCTTGAATCAAGTGGGAGTTAATCTTCCAGATAAGATAGTAATTGACAGAATTCTCTAGTCACTATCACCAAGTTACTAGAACTTCGTGATGAACTATAATATGCAAGGGATGACGAAAGTAATTCCGAGCTCTTCGCGATGCTGAAATCGACGAAGGTAGAAATCAAGAAAGAGCATCAAGTGTTGATGGTTAACAAGACCACTAGTTTTAAGTAAAGGGGCAAAGGGAAGAAAGGGGAACTTCAAGAAGAACGGCAAGCAAGTTGCTGCTCAAGTGAAAAAGCCCAAGTCTGAACCTATGCCTGAAACTGAGTGCTTCTACTGCAAAGGGACTGGTCACTGGAAGCGGAACTGCCCCAAGTATTTGGTGGATAAGAAGGATGGCAAAGTGAACAAAGCTATATTTGATATACATGTTATTGATGTGTACTTTACTAGTGTTTATAGCAACTCCTCGGTATTTGATACTGGTTCAGTTGCTAAGAGTAGTAACTAGAAATGGGAGTTGCAGAATGAACAGAGACTAGTTAAGGGTGAAGTTATGATGTGTGTTGGAAGTGGTTCCAAGATTGATATGACCATCATCGCACACTCCCTATACTTTCGGGATTAGTGTTGAACCTAAAATAAATGTTATTTAGTGTTTGCGTTGAGCATGAATATGATTGGATCGTGTTTACTGCAATACGGTTATTCATGTAAGTTAGACAATAATTGTTGTTCTGTTTACATGAATAAAAACCTTCTATGGTTATACACCCAATGAAAATGGTTTGTTGGACCTCGATCGTAGTGATACACATATTCATAATATTGAAGCCAAAAGATGCAAAGTTAATAATGATAGCGCAACTTATTTGTGGCACTGCCGTTTAGGTCATATTGGTGTAAAGCGCATGAAGAAACTCCATGCCGATGGGATTTTGGAGTCACTTGATTACGAATCACTTGATGCTTACGAACCATGCCTTATGGGCAAGATGACTAAAACTCCGTTCTCTGGAACAATGGAGCAAGCAACTGACTTATTGGAAATGATACATACTGATGTATGCGATCCGATGAGTGTTAAGGCTCGCGGCAAGTATCGTTATTTCTGACCTTCACAAATGATTTGACCAGATATGGGGATATCTACTTGATGAAACACAAGTCTGGAACATTTGAAAAGTTCAAAGAATTTCATAGTGAAGTGGAGAATCATCGTAACAAGAAAATAAAAGTTTCTACGATATGATCGCAGAGGTAAAATATTTGAGTTACAAGTTTGGCCTTCAGTTAAAACAATGTGAAATAGTTTCACTACTCACGCCACCTTGAACACCCCGGTGTAATGGTGTGTCCAAACGTTGTAACCGCACTTTATTAGATATGGTGCGATTTATGATGTCTCTTACCGATCTACCACTATCGTTTTGGGGTTATGCATTAGAGATAGCAAATTCACGTTAAATAGGGCACCATCTAAATCCGTTGAGACGACACTATATGAACTGTGGTTTGGCAAGAAACCAAAGTTGTCGTTTCTTAAAGTTTGGAGTTGCAATGCTTATGTGAAAAGGTTTCAACTTGATAAGCTCGAACCCAAATCGGAGAAATGCGTCTTCATAGGATACCCAAAGGAGACTGTTGGGTACACCTTCTAATCACAGATCCAAAGGCAAAATATTCGTTGCTAAGAATAGATCCTTTCTAGAGAAGGAGTTTCTCTCGAAAGAAGTGAGTGGGAGAAAAGTAGAACTTGATGAGGTAATTGTACCTTCTCCTGAATTGGAAAATAGTTCATCACAGAAATCAGTTCCAGTGATGCCTACACCAATTAGTGAGGAAGATTAACGATGATGATCATGAAACTTCAGATCAAGTTACTACCGAACCTCGTAGGTCAACCAGAGTAAGATCCGCACCAGAGTGGTATGGTAATCCTATTCTGGAGGTCATGTTACTTGACCAAGGCAAACCTACGAACTATGAAGAATCGATGGTGAGCCCATATTCCGCAAAATGGCTTGAGGCCATGAAATCTGAGATGGGATCCATGTATGAGAACAAAGTGTGGACTTTGGTTGACTTGCCCAATGATCGGCAAGCCATAGAGAATAAATGGATCTTCAAGAAGAAGACTGACGCTGACGGTAATGTTACTGTCTACAAAGCTCGACTTGTTGCAAAAGGTTTTCGACAAGTTCAAGGAGTTGACTACGATGAGACTTTCTCACCCGTAGCGATGCTTAAGTCTATCCGAATCATGTTAGCAATTGCCGCATTTTATGATTATGAAATTTGGAAAATGGATGTCAAAACTGCATTCCTGAATGGATTTCTAGAAGAAGAGTTGTATATGATGCAACCGGAAGGTTTTGTCGATCCAAAGGGAGCTAACAAAGTGTGCAAGCTCCAGCGATCCATTTATGGACTGGTGCAAGCCTCTTAGAGTTGGAATAAACGTTTTGATAGTGTGATCAAACAATATAGTTTTATACAGACTTGCAGTGAAGCCTGTATTTACAAGAAAGTGAGTGGGAGCACTACAACATTTCTGATAAGTATATGTGAATGACATATTGTTGATCGGAAATAATGTAGAATTATTCTGCAAAGCATAAAGGGGTGTTTGAAAGGAGTTTTTCAAAGAAAGACCTCGGTGAAGATGCTTACATATTGAGCATCAAGATCTTTAGAGATAGATCAAGACGCTTGATAAGTTTTTTCAATGAGTACATACCTTGACAAGATTTTGAAGTAGTTCAAAATGGAACAGTCAAAGAAAGAGTTCTTGCCTGTGTTACAAGGTGTGAAATTGAGTAAGACTCAAATCCCGACCACGGTAGAAGAGAGAAAGAGAATGAAAGTCATTCCCTATGCCTCAGCCATAGGTTCTATAAAGTATGACATGCTGTGTACCAGATATATTGTATACCCTACACTGATTTTGGCAAGGGAGTACAATAGTGATCTAGGAGTAGATCACTGCACAGCGGTCAAAATTATCCTTAGTGGAATAAGGATATGTTTCTCGATTATGGAGGTGACAAAAGGTTCATCGTAAAGAGTTACATCGATGCAAGCTTTTACACTAATCCAAATGCCTCTAAGTCTCAATCTGGATACATATTGAAAGTGGGAGCAATTAGCTAGAGTAGCTCCGTGCAGAGCATTGTAGACATAGAATATTTGCATAATACATACAGCTCTGAATGTGACAGACCCATTGACTAAACTTCTCTCACGAGAAAAACATGATCATACCTTAGTACTCTTTGGGTGTTAATCACATAGCGATGTGAACTAGATTGTTGAGTCTAGTAAACCCTTTGGGTGTTGGTCACATGACGATGTGAACTATGGGTGTTAATCACATGGTGATGTGAACTATTGGTGTTAAATCACATGGTGATGTGAACTAGATTATTGACTCTAGTGCAAGTGGGACACTGAAGGAAATATGCCCTAGAGGCAATAATAAAGTTATTATTTATTTCCATATATCATGATAAATGTTTATTATTCATGCTAGAATTGTATTAACCGGAAACGTAGTACATGTGTGAATACATAGACCAACATAGTGTCACTAGTATGCCTCTACTTGACTAGCTCGTTAATCGAAGATGGTTGAGTTTCCTAGCCATGGACATGAGTTGTCATTTGATTAACGGGATCACATCATTAGGAGAATGATGTGATTGACTTGACCCCTTCCATTAGCTTAGCACTTGATCGTTTA
Organism: Triticum aestivum; assembly: GCF_018294505.1. Lineage (NCBI taxonomy): Eukaryota > Viridiplantae > Streptophyta > Magnoliopsida > Poales > Poaceae > Triticum > Triticum aestivum. Next base: position 55,683,976 of record NC_057799.1, on the reverse strand, counting down.
GTATGTTGCTATTGCTTTCTTCATGACTTATACATGTTCCTATGACTATGAGATTATGCAAGCTACCAAACATCACAACGTAACTGGGTGATTATAAAGGTGCTCTACAGATGTCTCCGAAGGTACTTGTTGGGTTGGCATATTTCGAGATTAGGATTTGTCACTCCGATTGTCGGAGAGGTATCTCTGGGCCCACTCGGTAATGCACATCACTATAAGCCTTGCAAGCATTGTAACTAATGAGTTAGTTACGGGATGATGTATTATGGAATGAGTAAAGAGACTTGCCAGTAACGAGATTGAACTAGGTATTGAGATACCGACGATCGAATCTCGGGCAAGTAACTTACCGGTGACAAAGGGAACAACGTATGCTGTTATGCGGTTTGACCGATAAAGATCTTCGTAGAATATGTGGGAGCCAATATGAGCATCCAGGTTCCGCTATTGGTTATTGACCGGAGACGTGTCTCGGTCATGTCTACATAGTTATCGAACCCGTAGGGTCCGCACGCTTAAAGTTCGGTGACGATCGGTATTATGAGTTTATGTGATTTGATGTACCAAAGGTAGTTCGGAGTCCCGGATGAGATCGGGGGCATGACGAAGAGTCTCGAAATGGTCGAGACATAAAGATCGATATATTGGACGACTATATTCGGACATCGGAAAGGTTTCGAGTGATTCGGGTATTTTCGGAGTACCGGGGAGTTACGGGAATTCACCGGGAGAAGTATTGGGCCTTATTGGGCCATACGGGAATAGAGGAGAGAGGCCAAAAGGAAGGAGGCACGCGCCCCCCCCCCTCTGGTCCGAATTGGACAAGGGGTGCAGCCCCCTTTTCCTTCTCCCTCTCCCCCTCTTTCCTTCTCTCCTACTCCGGAAAGGAAAGGGGAATCCTACTAGGACTTGGGAGTCCTAGTAGTACTCCCCACACTTGGCGCGCCCCCTCTAGAGCCGGCCTCTCCGTTCCTCCTTTATATACGGGGGAAAGGGGGCACCTCTAGACACAACAATTGATCTCTTGGATCTCTTAGCCGTGTGCGGTGCCCCCCTCAACCACAATCCACCTCCATAATATCGTAGCGGTGCTTAGGCGAAGCCCTGCGTCGGTAGAACATCATCATCGTCACCATGTCGTCATGCTGACGGAACTCTCCCTCAAAGCTCGGCTGGATCGGAGTTTGAGGGACGTCATCGAGTTGAACGTGTGCTGAACTCGGAGGTGCCGTGCGTTCGGTACTTGATCGGTCGGATCGTGAAGACGTCCGACTACATCAACCGCATTGTGCTAACGCTTCCGCTTTCGGTCTATGAGGGTACGTGGACACACTCTCCCCTCTCATTGCTATGCATCACCATGATCTTGCGTGTGCGTAGGAAATTTTTGAAATTACTATGTTCCCCAACAGCCGGCCTCCTAGGCGCGCCCCAAGGGGAGTCCTACTCCCACCGGGAGTAGGATTCCCCCCTTTCCCTAGCTGGACTAGGAGAGAAGGAAGGGGGAGAGAGGGAGGAAGGAAAGGGCCCCCCATCCTAGTCCAATTCGGACCAGAGGGCGAGGGGGGCGCGGCCTGCCCTGGCTTCCCCTCTCTCTCCACTAAGGCCCATTAGGGCCCATATACACCCCGGGGGTTCTGGTACCCCCCCCCCCCCGGTACTCCGGTATATGTCCAAACTCACTGGGAACCCTCCTGATGTCCAAACATAGTCATCCAATATATCGATCTTTATGTCTTGACCATTTCGAGACTCCTTGTCATGTCCGTGATCATATCCGGGACTCCGAACTACCTTTGGTACATCAAAACACGTAAACTCATAATACCGATCGTCACCGAACGTTAAGCGTGCGGACCCTACGGGTTCGAGAACTATGTAGACATGACTGAGACACGCCTCCGATCAATAAACAATAGTGGAACCTGGATGCTCATATTGGCTCCAACATATTCTACGAAGATCTTTATCGGTCAAACCGCATAACAACATACGTTGTTCCCATTGTCATCGGTATGTTACTTGCCCGAGATTCGATCGTCGGTATCTCAATACCTAGTTCAATCTCGTTACCAGCAAGTCTCTTTACTCGTTCCGTAATGCATCATCCCGCAACTAACTCATTAGTTACATTGCTTGCAAGGCTTATAGTGATATGCCTTACCGAGAGGGCCCAGAGATACCTCTCCGACAATCGGAGTGACAAATCCTAATCTCGATCTATGCCAACTCAACAAGTACGATCGGAGACACCTGTAGAGCACCTTTATAATCACCCAGTTACGTTGTGACGTTTGGTAGCACACAAAGTGTTCCTCCGGTATTCGGGAGTTGCATAATCTCATAGTCATAGGAACATGTATAAGTCATGAAGAAAGCAATAGCAATATACTAAACGATCAAATGCTAAGCTAACGGAATGGGTCAAGTCAATCACATCATTCTCTAATGATGTGATCCCGTTAATCAAATGACAACTTATGTCTATGGCTAGGAAACTTAACCATCTTTGATTCAACGAGCTAGTCAGGTAGAGGCATACTAGTGACACTCTGTTTGTCTATGTATTCACACATGTACTAAGTTTCCGGTTAATACAATTCTAGCATGAATAATAAACATTTATCATGATATAAGGAAATATAAATAACCACTTTATTATTGCCTCTAGGGCATATTTCCTTCACAATGATCTAGCGTAACATGTATAAAAATTGATGAACGGTGGCTAAGCCACAAATACTATGCTAGCTATATGATCCTGCAAAGCAATATGAAAATGATGATGTGTGTCATAATAAAACGGAACGATGAAAGTTGCATGGCAATATATCTCGAAATGGCTATGGAAATGCCATAATAGGTAGCTAGGTATGGTGGTTGTTCTAAGATATAAGGAGGCTTATGTGTGATAGAGAGTATCATATCACGGGGTTTGGACACACTGGCGAAGTTTGCACCACATCTCAAGGTGAGAAAGGGCAATGCACGGTACCGAAGAGGCTAGCAAATTGCGGAAAGGTGAGAGTGCATATAATTCATGGACTCATATTAGTCACAAAGAACTCATATATACTTATTGCAAAAGTTTATTAGCCCTCAAAACAAAGTAGTACTACGCATGCTCCTAGAGGGATAGATTGGTAGAAAAAGACAATCGCTCGTCCCCGACCGCCACACATAAGGAAAACAATCAATAATAAATTATGCTTCAACATTTTAACATAACGAGAACCATACATGCATGCTTCGGGAGTCACAAACATTAACATTAATATTCTTACTAAACCACAATTACTCACCGGCACATTCCACATATTACCATCTTTATATCGCAAAACTATTGCAAGGAATCAAATTTATCATATTCAGTGATCTACATGAAAGTTTTTATAATATCCCTCTTCAATACCTATCATATTAGGACCAAATTCATAACTCGTACTAATTGCCATTACTATTGTCAACTCTCAAAAAGATATAAATGAAGCATGAGAGTGCAACTATTTCTTCAAAATAAAACCACCGCCGTGCTCTAAAAAATATAAGTGAAGCACTAGAGCAACAGCCTAACTCAAAAGATATAAGTGAAGCACATAGAGTATTCTAACAAACCATGATAAATGTGTGTCCCTCTCAAATAGGTGTGTCCAACAAAGATGCTTGTGACAAACTAAAAAGAAAACAAAGCAAAACTCATATAATACACGACGCTCCAAGCAGAACTCATATCACGTCATGAGTAAAAATATGGCTCCAAGTAAAATTGCTGACGGTTGGTAGAAGAAAGAGGGGATGCCTTCAGGGGCATCTCCAAACTTAGTTGCTTGGGAGTCCTTGAATATTACCGGGGGCATCTCCTTATTCCTTCATCCATCATGATCTCACCCAAAACTTGAAAACTTCAGCACACAAAACTCAACAAAACTTCATGAGATCCTTTAGTATAACAAAGCAAATTTCCACTTTAGGTACTGTTATATACCCATTCATATTTTATTATTTCATTATACCTACTGTATTCTAACTTCATCATGGCTTATACCCCCCGATACAATCCATAGATTCATTAAAACATGCAAACAATGCAATGAACAGAACAGTTTGTAAAAACCCGAATTATGCTCATACTTCTGGAACTCTAAAAATTCTGAAAAATTAGAACAATGTGGGCAATTTGTATATCAGTCAAGTGTAAAACAATTCAGATCAAAAGCACGTTCCAGTTAATTTAAACAATTCTGCTACTGGGCGCAAAAGGTTCTTTTTTTATATAATCAAATCAACTATCATTCAAATCATCCCAAAGGCTTTGCTTGGCACAAACACTAACTAAAACACAAAAACACAACCATAACAGTAGCATAATTGTGTGCACACTCAAAAACAGGGAAAAACAAATATTGAGTTGTCTTCCAACAAGCTATTAAGATGTGCTTGAGATTTTAATGATGCTCACATGAAAGATAGTAATTGAAACACGAAGAGAGCAACATGAAGCAGCCAGCATCATTTTTAGATTTTGGCTCTCTGTTTGGCGGTTTCCTCTCCATTTCATTTTGTCAAAGTGGCGACTTGAGATTAAGATAAAGCAGCCAGCATTATCCTGACTTTGCTGATTCTTGATGTGAGATCGAGTGCGTTGGAGTCAAAGGTTAGGTGACCTAAGTACTTACGTACGTACACAGCGAGCGGGAACAGGTATGTAATCTCCTCTGAATCTTGCGGCCCTTGACGGACTTTTTCTGACAGGTAACAAAAGAAGACCATGAATGGAGCACTCTACTCACTCCATATTCTATCTCATCTCTTGGCCTAATCACCCCAAGACAGAGCCCAGTACCAGCGACATTAATCATCTCGCTAATCCATACATGGATCAAGTAAACGAGGCTCGAAGAAAGCCTGCCAGAACCTCGTGCCGAATAGCTCAAGTGCACGCCGGTGTGCCAATTATATGGCCGCTTAATCATTCAGAGTGTTTTCACTTGTTTACTATTCAGCCGTCCTTGTTAGCAGGTGAAAGCGGGTAGTAAATTCAACGCGCGCGTGCGGCGGTAATTTCCGGGCACCAGCGTGGCTCTGCCATGCCGCCGAAAGCGATCTCGCGATGTCCGGCGCGGCGCCGCTGTACGGAGAGCCCGGCCGGCCGCCACATGCCATGACCTGATGACCCAGAACGATCGAGGGATAAATTAGCTAGGAAAAAGGACGCGCGGGTAGGCAGAACAAGGCATCAACCTCGGGATCGGTCGTGCAGGCCTAATTAATTTGGGTAATCGGAAACGGCGTTTAGTCGACGACGGTCAGGTCAATGATTTGCTTGGAGCCGATTGGTGTGTGCTGATGTTATCGCTGATGGAATCAAGGAGGCAGAAATGGATCGTATACGGCTAGTAGTAGCATGTGTTTAACGCAGTGTTCAGGTCGTTGGGGACAGTTTGGTAGCAGCTACGCAGGACGTGATTAGACGCGTGATAGGGACTAATTTTACCTACTTACCTCGAGTTTTCTTGGTCTGATTTTGTTCGTCTGTCAAGAGGAAGGGAACCATACATACATGCCAGATCGACGCACGATAAGCCGCGCGATGCGTATGTACGTCGGGCTCGCCAACAACTTCTCCCTCTCTTTTTCTTCTCCGAGCAACTCAACACGTGGCAACCACGTCCCAATAATCAATCTGCACTTTTCTCTTTCTACAGTGCTCTGTAGCTAGCTGGTAGTAGATGCATGTACACGGCAACACTGTCGTCCACATCCACATGACCACGTGGAACGCCGTCACGTTTCACGGCAGAGGCACAACAGTATGGACCTACGTGCGTACGTGCTTATCCAATGATGATCATGATATGTACTCCAAGGTTTCGTGACTACTGTAGCGGCATGTCGGCAGCAGAGAATATGACGTTCGGGTCGACCCTGGCACGCACGCACGCACGTACTCGTATCATGCATGCATGCTTGAAGCAATAAGGATCGATTTTGGAGGCTAGCGCGTGGGATTTATGGAGAAGAGATCGACGGCAATGAATGCAATCATTCCACATCGATCTCTGTCCAGACGTCCTTGGGTACACATATTGATTGATTGTCCTTGTATCGTGTGCGCATCAGGGCGTGGTCGAGGGATCGTCCACGAAGATTGCAGCTGTGCTACTAGAAGTAGAATCCACCTCACGCTGTGGTTGGTTTTCCTCTATCGGTTCGCATGCTTCATGCCTGCGTTCTTGCATACATTGCCTGTTTTCCCCAGTTTATTTTTCCTTCAAGAAGCAACAACGAGCTTGATCCTTCTGTCCTTCGTCAAATACATACGGTTAAGCATGCAGGCAGCTATCTGCAAATCGCGCGCGCTCGCATCATTCAGCTAGCACGCCATGATGCAAACGACATGAGACGTTGCAACACGCACAAGCCTCCCGTCCCTGGCCACATGTCCGCGCCACGCGGCATGGTGGCCGCGCCTTAGGCCGATTAATTAAACCACTAATTAACTAACCATGTCGTCATGAGACTAGATGGATCCAAAATTGTTGGTGCTTCACCAACACACCGAAGCAACAACAGCCCCGTCGATCAATGCCAACACGAGAAGCCAACCCCACGGGCATGACGCATGCATGCACCACCGTGTACATCTCAATGCATCTACATGCATCTTGCGCTAGAAATAGAAGAAGTATAAAAGCCTTTAGATCATTAATATAGGCATTTTTATCTGACCAGATAATCTAATAGACAATTGGTAATTGTGACAGCGCCGATGCTTGGCAGCGAGGGAGTACTAAATAATCTAATGGGGATTTTTTGCTGAACCAGATAATCTAATAGACATTTGGCAATGGCGACAGCACCGCAGCTTGGCGCCGAGATGTACTGGATCGACTTGTATTTGCATTGTGTGTACTTCAGGTAACACCATCTGTCGTACGTACCGGAACTTGAGGAGCGTACAGTAGATGCATGGAGCATAGAGGTCGTGGACAACAGGGACCGATACGCTACTATATCTAGCTGCTTTACTGCAACGTACGTGTGCATATTTCCGGAGAAAACGTCGTCCGGCCTGCCCTTAAATTTCATAATCGAGAGACCTTCGAGATGATGCGAGCAGAGGAATGGGAGATGTTCAGTGAGTCTACGAGGATGTCTAAATAAGCGCATTATTGCGCAGCAATACTCAAGCGCGAGGACGACGAACAACTCCGGCCGGCCAGGGAATTTAATATGAAACGAACAACAAAGAGTATCATGCAACTGCAAATGCACAGGAACATGTGTGCAAGCTCTCAACCACAATCTGCTTATAAGGAGTATGATATATATAGGGCAAGTTCTTTTCACCCCTATTATTCAAACGACAATTCGCTTAATTTGTGATGAATATTCCAGAGTAATATAAAACGTACCTTCCCATGGGTTCTTCTGTGTTCATGTGGCAAGAATCTAGTGGTGCATCTTTTCTTTTGCATTCTTCTGCATTATAATGCCTTTATCGTCTCTCCTTTTTCCATTGTCAAAATAAGGTCTTGATAGATATGCGTTCTGTTAGTTCGTCTACGTACATGGCATTGACACTGGATCCTCTTCCAAACCAGCGTGTCCTTGTCACGATGTACGTTTCGACACAAGCAGTGGTATAATTTACTCGAGACACATACAAATGTCATGTTCATGCCATCAACTTGCAAATATACAGGATACTTGCCTATATTAATCTACAATCTATAGCTACACTTATCTTGAACAGGTCTGGCATAGGTCATTGATAGAAGTTGTTTACCAGTATAGAAACTTTTTTTTTTGAAACGGAGGCATAAGCTTTGCCTCGTCCATTAATTAAGAAGGAGAATAGAGTTTGTTTGTTACACCACACTTATTACATAAGGTCCATTACTCTCCCGGCATTATGCTACCCAATTTGTGTGCACCCGCAGTAACCCAAAGTCTAGCTTCTCTTTTGATGGTGTCGAGGATGACCGGCGCAGGTGTTGACTTGTGCCTGAATACACGAGTGTTTCTCTCATTCCAAATGGTCCACCCAACTAGCATAGTGAGGGATGCCATGGCATTTCTATTAGGGATGTTGCTTCCAGACATGTTTCTCCACCAAAGCGAGAGAGAGTGCAAATTGTCCCAAGTTGCCATGTCAATCATATGGAGACCAAGCCAATTTTTGATGAGGTTCCAAATCCTAAGGGTGAAGCAACACTTGTAGAAACCATGGGCTCCATTTTCTTGCACACGCTCACACGCTGGCAAAGCGGACACAGTCCACAATTTTGCCAACCCCTCCTAGCGAGCCTGTCAGCCGTCAAAATCCTATTACGGGTTGCAAGCCAAGCAAAGAATTTCACCTTCGGCGGAGCCCAAGCGCCCCAAATGTAGTAGTGGAAGGTGGTGCCTATAGATCCAATGAATTGCGCGTGATAAGCCGATGCCGACAAATAAAAACCACTCATTGAGTGCTTCCAAACCATCTTGTCGATGGCATCCTCGCGTAGGTGGGTGTGGCGAATTTGCTCCCAAAGTGTGAGAAATTGCCTAAGGTGCTCCATGCTGAGAATCATATTGAGGTTTATCTTGCGAATCCAAGCATCATCTGCCAAGGCCTCCTTGACTTTCCAATTTTTTTGCGAAGAGGCCAAGTAAATGAGGGGAGCAATGTCCTTCGGTTTCTTCCCATTGAGCCAAGGGGAACTCCAAAAGGGGGCAATGGCACCATTGCCAATTGAGATGATGGTAGAGGCGTAGAATAGGTCGATGTCCACCTTGTCGCATGGGTTCCCCATACCCACCCAAAGCTTGCCCGGTCTTTCCACTCATACCAAAGCCAACGCAAACGCAAGGCCTGAGCAAACTTGTCAAGGTTGAGCACACCAAATCCACCAAGATTCTTTGGTCGACACACAGTAGCCCAATTAACCTTGCACTTGGCGCCGGTGATTTTGTCTGTTCCCGCCCAAAGGAAAGCCCTCTCGATTTTGTTGATGCTCCTTATTATGGGTGGCAGGATGATAAGTAGAGTGCCATGGTAGATGACTTGCGAGGTGAGCACCGACTTGACAAGGCTATCACGACCCGTAGTGGTGATGTTCTTCCCATCCCAAGGTACCAGCCTTGCGGCAACCTTATCTTCAAGGAATTGAAACTCTGCTCTCTTGAGTTGCCATATCGATAGGGGTAGGCCCAAGTAACGGATGGGAAAGTGAGCTCGGGTCGCTGGCAAGTTATGGAGGATCTCTCCTAGGTTGCGGTTGCCACACCGGATGGGGACATAGGAGCTCTTTTGGAAGTTGGTCTCTAGACCGGTGACGTCACCAAAACAACGCAGGATGGATGAGAGGTTGTCTATATCTTGTTTGATGGGGGCCATGAATACCATTGCATCATCAACATAGAGTGAGGTCCTACAAACAGCCCGACGACCTCTGATCTTATGGAGTAAGCCATGAGGAGTGGCCAAATCCAACACTTGTTGGAGAGGGTCAATAGCGATGATGAACAATAGGGGCGAGAATGGGTCTCCTTGGCGAAGGCCTTGGCCATGCTATATGGGGGGGGAACACCATTGAGTAGAATCCGGGAAGTGGATGTGCAAAGGAGGGCCGCAACCCACTCACGGAATTTGCTAGGAAAGCCTCTTCGTTGGAGAAGATCAAGAATGTAATCCCAACGTACGGAGTTAAAAGCCTTCCGAATGTCAAGCTTGAGAAGGATGGATGGAGTTTTGCTTTTGTGGAGCCGGCGAGCAAGATTGCGCACATACATGAAGTTATCATGAATACTTCTCTTCTTGATGAAAGCGCTTTGAGCCTTGGAGATAAGCTTGTCCATATGAGGCCCAAGATGGACCGCAAGCAACTTGGCAATGATCTTGGCTATGGCATGGATTAGGCTAATAGGTCTATAGTCACCAATTCCCTCCTCCCCATCTTTCTTTGGCAAGAGCACAATGTTCGCTAAGTTAAGCCAATGGAGATTGGCCACATGGAGGTTACCAAATTGGTGGATCACCCGCATAACATCCTCTTTAATAATGCCCCAACATGACTTCCGGGGGCCTTGTCATTGGGCATTTGCTTGATGACATTGTGGACTTCCTCGAGTGTGAAGGGATCATCAAGATTGCCAAGGTCGCAATCCTCAAAATGAAAGTGATCCCAATTGAAGTCTTTTTCTCTAGCATTTGTCTTTCCGATGACACCGGAGAAGTGGTCAAGAATGATTTCCTCCTTCCTCTCATGCTCGGTGACCCAACCATTATTATGCTTCAATCGATGAATATGGTTTTTTCGCCTTCTAGCATTGATGCGCCTATGGAAGCACTAGTAGAAAAAGGGCCAATTGTCCCGGTTCGTAAGGGCCTTTTGTCCCGGTTGTTGAACCGGGACTAAAGTGTCGTTACTAATGCCCTAGGCCTTTAGTCCCGGTTCTTACATGAACCGGGACAGATGGGCCTCCACGTGGCCCGTGCGGCGAGCCCAGGCAGGAGGCCCTTTGGTCCCGGTTGGTGGCACCAACCGGGACCAATAGGCGTCCACGCGTCAGCAGCTGGCAGGAGCTGAGTTTTTTTTTGAAAGGGGGTGGTTTAGGGGTTTTGGGGGGTTAATTTAGGTGTTTCATATATTGTGTTATCTAGCTAAATAATAGAGAGAAGTGTCCTCTCTTACCTCCGTGCTTGGTCGACGTACGCTACGTATTATACGTATAGAGAGGACTCGACATGCTAGCTAGTAAGCAAATGAAGGAAACAGAAGATCGTCATGAACATATGCATACAGAGAGAAGTGATATAGACCACCTCTTCTTCTCCGAGAGATTGGTCGAACAACAAGTTCTCGTATATCTATCCGACACTACTGGCTACATATATACAATATAATTATCTCTTACAATATAACCTCCTAATTATATACGAAGTCAAGGTCCACATGGTATTCTCCGTCTTTAGCGATCACGTGGTCAAGGAAGAATGCCGCCAATTCCTCTTGAATTGCTCGCATACGATCTGGTGGTAGGAGTTCATCCCGCATCCGAAAGATCTAATTTGAAGAGAGGGGTCAATACATATATATTTGAATAAATGAAACTCAACACAAATGATGGTAATAAAATAAAATTGTGAATATTATTGCTTACGCACTTCATATTGTTTGTCAGACTAGCCGCGCTCACAGGTCGTGTGGTGGATGGACTCGCAAACGTAGTATCCACAGTAATTATTCCCGGCTTCCTGCCACAACCACTTTACAAGAAATAGAGGTCAATCAAACTGATAACCAAGCATGCTATAAATGGTATTGATGAAACTAGCGCTTGAATCACTAGGAGATGCGCGGAACATGCTAGTAGTACTTACTTTCGGGTGTCTAAATTGCAGCTTCTTCGGCAGTCCCGGAGCTTTATTGGTGAATTTTGTCCAAACCCTGCCAAACAAAGAAAACAATTACTTGATATCAGGAGAAGAACAAAGTTGCTGATATGGTGCGATAATGATCGATTTAACTTACTTCTCGAGCATTTCAGTCATGTCCGCATACTCCTTAGGATCTTTTCGTCTCGAGTCTAAGACGGTTACTAGTCCCTGCTCAAGCTTAATCTCTAGGAGAATATAGTGGAACCTGCGCACGCATGCATAACTCATCAATTACATTACTATAACCTGGACTAATAAGGGAAACCGAATATGCACAAGACAGTAACACTCACTTGAAGTTGTAAGGAAAGAGTATTATATCTTTGTTTTCATTTATTACCAACGATCGTAGCAAGTTGGCCTCGGTATCTTTGGCATGAAATTCAACCTCATATGCATCTATGAGATTTGTGTTAATGAACCCAATATCACCGATTTGTCTTTTCTTCAATTCGGCGATCTTCAATCTGCATAATATAGTGAGGATAATTATAAATACATGTAATGAAAGAGTTGACCTATATAGAGAGACTTAATGACAGAAGTAGTACTTACAGATAGTAGCAAGTGACCGTTAATTTATCGAGGGCCTGTTGATTGAAAAACTGGAAGAACTCCTCAAATGGAACATTCAACAGTTCAATTCCAACGAGGTCATGCTCCTCTTTAACTCTCAGCGTCAAAATATTCATCCCCCCAGACTCTCTGCAGGTTTTCATGTACCAATCATGGAATCTTCACATCATCGTTGTTAGAGATCTTTCATCTTTGATGAGAGGCTTCCCGTACTCGTATCTGTGTTCGTCCACCTCCAAGAAATCATAATGTACATCGTCGGGCAGGTAATCTCCAAGATTCCTATAACTGGGCACCATCCTCGGATCATTAGCGATGATATCGCTAGACACCTTGAGCGGGGGCATGATTGGTCCGCTTGTTCGCCGAGCTGGGCAATTTTTTTCCCAGCTCGTTGTTCTGCTAACCTTTGATCACTGACGACCGCGTCGCTTCGAGAAATGACTTTTCAATAATGCGGTCATAGTTGTCTTGCGGCGGAGACTTTGGTGGTTTCTTCAGGGCATCCACAGTGCGCTTCGCTTTCACCGGATCTATCTTCTCCTCCGGAGGTGGATGTTTCTTTGCTTTCACCCCTTCAAAGAAGTTCGTCACTTCGGCTCGCACGATATTCGTGTTTTCCTCCACGGTCCTCTCGTATGGTAACTTCGGCGGAGTCTTCAGAGAAGGACCGAATCTATATTGCCTCCCGCCTCTGGTTGTACTGCTAGACGCCAGAGCAGACGGAGCGGCTGTGGCTGTCTTCTTTCGTGCTTGCTTATGAGGCGGAGGAGAAGGACTACGACGCGCCAGAGCAGTCGGAGCGGCGGCGGGTCTCTTCCGCCCTTGCTAGCGAGGCGGAAAAGGAGGAGGCTGGCTGCTCGGGCGTGCCGGCGCAGGCGGAGTGCCGCCACGCGCCGGAGAAGGAGGCTGAGTGCCCTGATCACTCGCCGGAGGAGGAGCCAGAGGAGGAGGAGGCGGAGTGCCCTGACTCGCCGGAGGAGGAGGAGGTGGAGTGCCCTGACTCGCCGGAGGAGGAGGAGGAGGCGGAGGCGTCTAGTTCGGAAGGTTGATGAGATCCTTCCGCCATAGGCATGGAGTCTTCAGAGAAGAACCCAGCCAAGTCTCCCCTTCACCGGTAGGGTGGTCAAGCTCGAGGTCCTCAAATCCGTCCGTTATTTCATCCACCATCACCCTAGCATATCCTTCTGGAATTGGCCGGCAGTGGTAGGTTGCGCCAGGTTTAGTAGATAAAACAGAGCCAACAGCCGCCTTGACTTTGAATTTCATCCATTGCGTCATAAGGTGGCAATGTTGAGACTCCGTGATAGCATCCACGGGGTAGCTAGTAGGAGCTGTGAAGACAGGCTGCAGCTGAAGCTGCTCAGTAGAAGCCACGCTGCTTCTCCGCTGAGATGGCGGGGTAGCTTCAGGGGAAGCTTCGGCAGGTCGTTTGCTGCGGTTTGCTTCTTGTTCCTCTATCGCTTGTACCCTTGCGTGCAGCGCCTGCAGTTGGGTATGCTCCACTTTCTTCCTCCTCTCCTGGCATTTGTAACCGCCTGCGTCCGGAAACCCAGCCTTCCACGGAATGGAGCCTGGCGTGCCTCGTGTCCGTCCAGGGTGCTCAGGATTCCCGAGGGCCATTGTGAGCTCGTCGTTCTCTCTGTCTGGAACGAACGTCCCTTGCTGGGCTCCATCGATATACTCCTGAAGCCTCGTGACTGGTATTCTCATTTGCTCGTCCGTCCAAACGCACTTCCCTGATACAGGGTCCAAGGTTCCGCCAACCCCGAAGAACCAAGTCCGGCAACGGTCTGGCCAGTTCAATGTCTCTGGTTCGACCCCTTTATCAATCAGGTCATTCTCAGCCTTGGCCCACAACGGCCGGGCTTTGAGGTAGCCACCTGACCCCGTGCGATGGTGAAGCTTCTTCTTCGCAGCATTTTTCTTATTTGTCACTGACATCTGCTTACTCTTGTCCGATGTCTTGTGGGCCACAAATGCGGGCCAGTGATCTCTGATCTTCTCATACCGGCCGGTGAATTCTGGTGTCTCTTCTTTGTCGACAAATTTTTTCAGCTCATTCTTCCACCTCCTGAATAGTTCGGCCATCTTCTTAAGAGCATGAGACTTGATTAATTGCTCTTTAACTGGCTTCTCCGGATCCTCCTCTGGCGGTAGGGTGAAATTTGCCTTTAGCGCGGTACATAGATCATCTTTCTGCATATCTTAGACATAAGACACCTCAGGGTCTTCTTTAGCCGGCTTTAACCATTGGTGGATGCTGATCGGGATCTTGTCCCTAACAAGAACCCCGCACCGAGCAGCAAATGTTTCCTTTGTCCGGATGGATTCAATCGGTTGGCCATCGCGCGCGATTTCTATGATCTCAAACCTTTCATCCGAGCGCAACTTTTTCTTCGGGCCTCGTCTCTTTACCGAAGTTGTGCTCGATCCGGAGGGCTAAAAAAAAAGAAGAAAGACGAGAGTTAATTAATATGTGTACATATACCAAAATAATGAATGCATCAATTAGCTAGTCAGCACAGGCTTAACTAATATATATACCTGGCCGGACTCGGTTCGATCACCGGAGCCGTCATCACGGTCTCCTTCTTGCACCGGCATTGGGTCACCGGAGCCGTCATCACGGTGTCCTTCTTGCACCGGCATTGGGTCACCGGATCCGTCATCACGGTCTCCTTCTTGCACCGGCATTGGGTCACCGGAGCCATCATAATCAAAGCCTGCTTCTTCACCCCGTCCTTCCAGACCATCGGTGTCATTGAGAAACGACAAGACGGCATCACTTCCTTGTGTGATTATGTCCCCCAACACCGCTTCTGTTGCTTCGTCTTGGGGGTGCTCCATAGTTTCTGCAAATATTTACAACATGGCAATTATTATTCAAACATGACAGATCGATATATTAGTGGCAAACATTTAACTAGCTAGCTAATCACAATACGGAATCATATTAATTAGTGGCCTCGATGCTTCTTCTCTAGGGTTTGGGGTGGCCTCGGCAACGCTTCAACGGTTTGGGGTGGCCTCGACAACGCTTCAAGGGTATGGGGTGGCCTCGACGACAACGCTCTTTTAACTTGGTAAATTTGGGTGGCCTCGAGAGAGTTCGTCGGGTAGGGGCGCGGCGGGAGGGGGTAGGAGACCGACATCATTTTTTTCTAGGGTTTGGGTGTCCTCGAGAGTTTTAGGTCGAGCGAGAGGGCCGGGGGGTGCTCCCGTGGTATAAGTTATCACGCTCGAGAGGCGGTATATATATCGACCCCCCCCCCCTTGTGTCGAAGTTATCCTGGAGGGTGTTATACCGACAACGACGACATACATACATGGGAAAATAATGTTATCGGGGAGGGGGTATTGAAGGAAATAAGCCCTAGAGGCAATAATAAAGTTATTATTTATTTCCTTATATCATGATAAATGTTTGTTATTCATGCTAGAATTGTATTAACCGGAAACATGATACATGTGTGAATACATAGACAAACAGAGTGTCACTAGTATGCCTCTACTTGACTAGCTCGTTGATCAAAGATGGTTATGTTTCCTAGCCATAGACAAAGAGTTGTCATTTGATTAATCAGATCACATCATTAGGAGAATGATGTGATTGACTTGAGCCATTCCGTTAGCTTAGCACTCGATCTTTTAGTATGTTGCTATTGCTTTCTTCATGACTTATACATGTTCATATGACTATGAGATTATGCAACTCCCGTTTACCGGAGGAACACTTTGTGTGCTACCAAACGTCACAACGTAACTGGGTGATTATAAAGGTGCTCTACAGGTGTCTCCGAAGGTACTTGTTGGGTTGGCGTATTTCGAGATTAGGATTTGTCACTCCGATTGTCGGAGAGGTATCTCTGGGCCCACTCGGTAATGCACATCACTATAAGCCTTGCAGGCATTGTAACTAATGAGTTAGTTGTGGGATGATGTATTACGGAACGAGTAAAGAGACTTGCCGGTAACGAGATTGAACTAGGTATTGAGATACCGATGATCGAATCTCGGGCAAGTAACATACCGATGACAAAGGGAACAACGTATGTTGTTATGCGGTTTGACCGATAAAGATCTTCATAGAATATGTGGGAGCCAATATGAGCATCCAGGTTCCGCTATTGGTTATTGTCCGGAGACGTATCTCGGTCATGTCTACATAGTTCTCGAACCCATAGGGTCCGCACGCTTAAAGTTACGATGACAGTTATATTATGAGTTTATATGTTTTGATGTACCGAAGGTAGTTTGGAGTCCCGGATGTGATCACGAACATGACGAGGAGTCTCGAAATGGTCAAGACATGAAGATTGATATATTGGACGACTATATTCGGACACCGGAATGGTTCCGGGGGTTATCAGATATATATCGGAGTACCGGGGGGTTACCGGAACCCCCCCGGAGGTTATTGGGCCTCATGGGCCCAGTTGGTGGAAGAGGAGAGGTGGCTAAGGGGCAGCCTCGCGCCCCACCCCCCCCCCCCCAAGTCCGAATTGGACAAGGATGGGGGGCGGCGCCCCCCCCCCCCCCCCCGTTTCCTTTCCCCTCTCTCTCCTTCCCTCTCCTCTCCTAATCCAACAAGGAAAAGGGAGGGAGTCCTACTCCCGGTGGGAGTAGGACTCCTCCTGGCGCGCCCCTCCTGGCCGGCCGCCTCTCCCCCCCTTGCTCCTTTATATACGGGGGTAGGGGGCACCCTAGAGACACAACAATTGATCTGTTGATCTTTTAGCCGTGTGTGGTGCCCCCTCCACCATAGTCCACCTCGATAATACTGTAGCGGTGCTTAGGCGAAGCCCTGCGTCGGTAGAACATCATCATCGTCACCACGCCGTCATGCTGACGAAACTCTACCTCAACACTCGGCTGGATTGGAGTTCGAGCGACGCCATCGGGCTGAACGTGTGCTGAACTCGGAGGTGCCATACGTTCGGTACTTGATCGGTCGGATCGTGAAGACGTACGACTACATCAACCGCGTTGTGCTAACGCTTCCGCTTTTGGTCTACGAGGGTACGTGGACAACACTCTCCCCTCTCATTGCTATGCATCACCATGATCCTATGTGTGCGTAGGATTTTTTTTTTGAAATTACTACGTTCCACAACAGTGGTATCAGAGCCTGGTTTTATGCGTAGATATCATATGCACGAGTAGAACACAAGTGAGTTGTGGGCGATATAAGTCATACTGCTTACCAGCATGTCATACTTTGGTTCGGCGGTATTGTTGGATGAAGCGGCCCGGACCGACATTACGCGTACGCTTACGCGAGACTGGTTCTACCGACGTGCTTTGCACACAGGTGGCTGGCGGGTGTCAGTTTCTCCAACTTTAGTTGAACCGAGTGTGGCTACGCCCGGTCCTTGCGAAGGTTAAAACAGCACCAACTTGACAAACTATCGTTGTGGTTTTGATGCGTAGGTAAGAACGGTTCTTGCTAAGCCCGTAGCAGCCACGTAAAATTTGCAACAACTAAGTAGAGGACGTCTAACTTGTTTTTGCAGGGCATGTTGTGATGTGATATGGTCAAGGCTTGATGCTAAATTTTATTGTATGAGATGATCATGTTTTGTAACCGAGTTATCGGCAACTGGCAGGAGCCATATGGTTGTCGCTTTATTGTATGCAATGCAATCACCCTGTAATGCTTTACTTTATCACTAAGCGGTAGCGATAGTCGTAGAAGCATAAGATTGGCGAGACAACAACGATGCTACGATGGAGATCAAGGTGTCGCGCCGGTGACGATGGTGATCATGACGGTGCTTCGGAGATGGAGATCACAAGCACAAGATGATGATGGCCATATCATATCACTTATATTGATTGCATGTGATGTTTATCTTTTATGCATCTTATCTTGCTTTGATTGACGGTAGCATTTTAATATGATCTCTCACTAAATTATCAAAGTATAAGTGTTCTCCGTGAGTATGCACCGTTGCGAAAGTTCTTCGTGCTGAGACACCACGTGATGATCGGGTGTGATAGGCTCTACGTTCAAATACAACGGGTGCAAAACAGTTGCACACGCGGAATACTCAGGTTAAACTTGACGAGCCTAGCATATAACAGATATGGCCTCGGAACACAGAGATCGAAAGGTCGAGCGTGAATCATATAGTAGATATGATCAACATAGTGATGTTCACCATTGAAACTACTCCATCTCATGTGATGATCGGACATGGTTTAGTTGATTTGGATCACGTGATCACTTAGAGGATTGGTGGGATGTCTATCTAAGTGGGAGTTCTTAAGTAATATGATTAATTGAACTTAAATTTATCATGAACTTAGTACCTGATAGTATTTTCCTTGTCTATGTTGATTGTAGATAGATGGCCAATGATGTTGTTCCGTTGAATTTTAATGCGTTCCTTGAGAAAGCAAAGTTGAAAGATGATGGTAGCAATTACACGGACTGGGTCCGTAACTTGAGGATTATCCTCATTGCTGCACAGAAGAAATACGTCCTGAAAGCACCGCTGGGTGCCAGACCTGCTGCAGGAGCAACACCAGATGTTATGAACGTCTGGCAGAGCAAAGCTGATGACTACTCGATAGTTCAGTGTGCCATGCTTTACGGCTTAGAACCGGGTCTTCAACGACGTTTTGAACGTCATGGAGCATATGAGATGTTCCAGGAGTTGAAGTTAATACTTCAAGCAAATGCCCGGATTGAGAGATATGAAGTCTCCAATAAGTTCTACAGCTGCAAGATGGAGGATAATAGTTCTGTCAGTGAGCATATACTCAAAATGTATGGGTATAACAATCACTTGATTCAACTGGGAGTTAATCTTCCGGATGATAGCATCATTGACAGAATTCTCCAATCACTGCCACCAAGCTACAAGAGCTTCGTGATGAACTATAACATGCAAGGGATGGATAAGACGATTCCCGAGCTCTTCGCAATGCTAAAGGCTGCGGAGGTAGAAATCAAGAAGGAGCATCAAGTGTTGATGGTCAATAAGACCACCAGTTTCAATAAAAAGGGCAAACGGAAGAAGAAGGGGAACTTCAAGAAGAAGAACAAGCAAGTTGCTGCTCAGGAGAAGAAACCCAAGTCTGGACCTAAGCCTGAGACTGAGTGCTTCTACTGCAAGCAGACTGGTCACTGGAAGCGGAACTGCCCCAAGTATTTGGCGGATAAGAAGGATGGCAAGGTGAACAAAGGTATATGTGATATACATGTTATTGATGTGTACCTTACTAATGCTCGCAATAGCACCTGGGTGTTTGATACTGGTTCTGTTGCTAATATTTGCAACTCGAAACAGGGACTATGGATTAAGCGAAGATTGGCTAAGGACGAGTTGACGATGCTCGTGGGAAATGGTTCCAAAGTCGATGTGATTGCGGTCGGCACGCTACCTCTACATCTACCTTCGGGATTAGTTTTAGACCTGAGTAATTGTTATTTGGTGCCAGCGTCGAGCATGAACATTATATCTGGATCTTGTTTGATGCGAGACGGTTATTCATTTAAATCAGAGAATAATGGTTGTTCTATTTATATGAGTAATATCTTTTATAGTCATGTCCCTTGAAGAGTGGTCTATTTTTGTTGAATCTCGATAGCAGTGATACACATATTCATAATATTGAAGCCAAAAGATGCAGAGTTGATAATGATAGTGCAACTTATTTGTGGCACTGTCGTTTAGGTCATATCGGTGTAAAGCACATGAAGAAACTCCATGCTGATGGACTTTTGGAACCACTTGATTATGAATCACTTGGTACTTGCGAACCGTGCCTCATGGGCAAGATGACTAAAACACCGTTCTCCGGTACTCTGGAGCGAGCAACAGATTTGTTGGAAATCATACATACAGATGTATGTGGTCCGATGAATATTGAGGCTCGTGGCGGATATCGTTATTTTCTCACCTTCACAGATGATTTAAGCAGATATGGGTATATCTACTTAATGAAACATAAGTCTGAAACATTTGAAAAGTTCAAAGAATTTCAGAGTGAAGTTGAAAATCATCATAACATGAAAATAAAGTTTCTAGGATCTGATCGTGGAGGAGAATATTTGAGTTACGAATTTGGTCTTCATTTGAAACAATGCGGAATAGTTTCGCAACTCACGCCACCCGGAACACCACAGCGTAATGGTGTGTCCGAACGTCGTAATGCTTTAGAGACGGCTGCATTCACGTTAAATAGGACACCATCGAAATCCGTTGAGACGACGCCTTATGAACTGTGGTTTGGCAAGAAACCAAAGTTATCGTTTCTTAAAGTTTGGGGCTGCGATTCTTATGTGAAAAAGCTTCAACCCGATAAGCTCGAACCCAAATCGGAAAAATGTGTCTTCATAGGATACCCAAAAGAGACAGTTGGGTACACCTTCTATCACAGATCTGAAGGCAAGACTTTTGTTGCTAAATTCGGAATCTTTCTAGAGAAGGAGTTTCTCTCGAAAGAAGTGAGTGGGAGGAAAGTAGAACTTGATGAGGTAACTGTACCTGCTCCCTTATTGGAAAGTAGTTCATCACAGAAAACGGTTTCTGCGACACATACACCAATTAGTATGATCATGAAACTTCAGATCAAGTTGTTACTGAACCTCGTAGGTCAACCAGAGTAAGATCCGCACCAGAGTGGTATGGTAATCCTGTTCTGGAAGTTATATTACTAGACCATGACGAACCTACGAACTATGAAGAAGCGATAGTGAGCCCAGATTCCGCAAAATGGCTTGAGGCCATGAAATCTGAGATGGGATCCATGTATGAGAACAAAGTATGGACTTTGGTTGACTTGCCCGATGATCGGCAAGCCATTGAGAATAAATGGATCTTCAAGAAGAAGACTGACGCTGACGGTAATGTTACTGTCTATAAAACTCGACTTGTTGCAAAAGGTTTTCGACAAGTTCAAGGGATTGACTACGATGAGACCTTCTCACCCGTAGCGATGCTTAAGTCTGTCTGAATCATGTTAGCAATTGCCGCATTTTATGATTATGAAATTTGGCAAATGGATGTAAAAACTGCATTCCTGAATGGATTTCTGTAAGAAGAGTTGTATATGATGCAACCAGAAGGTTTTATCGATCCAAAGGGAGCTAACAAAGTGTGCAAGCTCCAGCGATTCATTTATGGACTGGTGCAAGCCTCTCAGAGTTGGAATAAATGCTTTGATAGTGTGATCAAAGCATTTGGTTTTATACAGACTTTTGGAGAAGCCTGTATTTACAAGAAAGTGAGTGGGAGCTTTGTAGCATTTCTGATATTATATGTGGATGACATATTGCTGATTGGAAATGATATAAAATTTCTGGATAGCATAAAGAGATACTTGAATAAGAGTTTTTCAATGAAAGACCTCGGTGAAGCTGCTTATATATTGGGCATCAAGATCTATAGAGATAGATCAAGACGCTTAATTGGACTTTCACAAAGCACATACCTTGACAATGTTTTGAAGAAGTTCAAAATGGATCAAGCAAAGAAAGGGTTCTTGCCTGTGTTACAAGGTGTGAAGTTGAGTAAGACTCAATGCCCGACCACTGCAGAAGATAGAGAGAAGATGAAAGATGTTCCCTATGCTTCAGCCATAGGCTCTATCATGTATGCAATGTTGTGTACCAGACCTGATGTGTGCCTTGCTATAAGTCTAGCAGGGAGGTACCAAAGTAATCCGGGAGTGGATCACTGGACAGCGGTCAAGAACATCCTGAAATACCTGAAAAGGACTAAGGATATGTTTCTCATTTATGGAGGTGACAAAGAGCTCATCGTAAATGGTTACATTGATGCAAGCTTTGACACTGATCCGGACGATTCTAAATTGCAAACCGGATACGTGTTTACATTGAACGGTGGAGCTGTGAGTTGGTGCAGTTCTAAACAAAGCGTCGTGGCGGGATCTACGTGTGAAGCGGAGTACATAGTTGCTTCGGAAGCAGCAAATGAAGGAGTCTGGATGAAGGAGTTCATATCCGATCTAGGTGTCATACCTAGTGCATCGGGTCCAATGAAAATCTTTTGTGACAATACTGGTGCAATTGCCTTGGCGAAGGAATCCAGATTTCAAAAGAGAACCAAGCACATCAAGAGATGCTTCAATTCCATCCGGGATTTAGTCCAGGTGGGAGACATAGAAATTTGCAAGATACATACGGATCTGAATGTTGCAGACCCGTTGACTAAGCCTCTTCCACGAGCAAAACATGATCAGCACCAAGGCTCCATGGGTGTTAGAATCATTACTGTGTAATCTAGATTATTGACTCTAGTGCAAGTGGGAGACTGAAGGAAATATGCCCTAGAGGCAATAATAAAGTTATTATTTATTTTCTTATATCATGATAAATGTTTATTATTCATGCTAGAACTGTATTAACCGGAAACATGATACATGTGTGAATACATAGACAAACATAGTGTCACTAGTATGCCTCTACTTGACTAGCTCGTTGATCAAAGATGGTTATGTTTCCTAGCCATAGACAAAGAGTTGTCATAGGATTAATGAGATCACATCGTTAGGAGAATGATGTGATTAACTTGACCCATTTCGTTAGCTTAGCACTCGATCGTTTAGTATGTTGCTATTGCTTTCTTCATGACTTAGACATGTTCCTATGACTATGAGATTATGCAACTCCCGTTTACCGGAGGAACACTTTGTGTGCTACCAAACGTCACAACGTAACTGGGTGATTATAAAGGTGCTCTATAGGTGTCTCCGAAGGTACTTGTTGGGTTGGCGTATTTCGAGATTAGGATTTGTCACACCGATTGTCGGAGAGGTATCTCTGGGCCCACTCGGTAATGCACATCACTATAAGCCTTGCAAGCATTGTAACTAATGAGTTAGTTGCGAGATGATGTATTAAGGAACGAGTAAAGAGACTTGCCGGTAACGAGATTGAAATAGGTATTGAGATACCGACGATCGAATCTCGGGCAAGTAACATACCGATGACAAAGGGAACAACGTATGTTGTTATGCGGTTTGACTGATAAAGATCTTCGTAGAATATGTGGGAGCCAATATGAGCATCCAGGTTCCGCTATTGGTTATTGGCCGGAGACGTGTCTCGGTCATGTCTACATAGTTCTCGAACCCATAGGGTCCGCACGTTTAAAGTTAGGATGACAGTTATATTATGAGTTTATATGTTTTGATGTACCGAAGGTAGTTCGGAGTCCCGGATGTGATCACGGACATGACGAGGAGTCTCAAAATGGTCGAGACATGAAGATTGATATATTGGACGACTATATTCGGACATCGAAATGGTTCCGGGGGTTACCGGATATATACCGGAGTACCGGGGGGTTACCGGAACCCCCCCGGAGGTTATTGGGCCTCATGGGCCCAATTGGTGGAAGAGGAGAGGCGGCCAAGGGGCAGCAGCGCGCCCCTCCCCCCAAGTCCAAATTGGACAAGGAGGGGGGGCGGCGCCCCCCTTTCCTTTCCCCCTCTCTCTCCTTCCCTCTCCTCTCTTTATCCTACTAGGAAAAGGAAGGGAGTCCGACTCCCGGTGGGAGTAGGGCTCCTCCTGGCGTGCCCCTCCTGGCCGGCCGCCTCTCCCCCCTTGCTCCTTTATATACGGGGGCAGGGGCACCCTAGAGACACAACAATTGATCTGTTGATCTTTTAGCCGTGTGCGGTGCCCCCTCCACCATAGTCCACCTTGATAATACTGTAGCGGTGCTTAGGCGAAGCCCTGCGTCGGTGGAACATCATCATCATCACCACGCCGTCGTGCTGACGAAACTCTCCCTCAACACTCGGCTGGATCGGAGTTCGAGGGACGTCATCGGGCTGAACGTGTGCTGAACTCGGAGGTGCCGTACGTTCGGTACTTGATCGGTCGGATCGTGAAGACGTACGACTACATCAGCCGCGTTGTGCTAACGCTTCCGCTTTCGGTCTACGAGGGTACGTGGACAACACTCTCCCCTCTCGTTGCTATGCATCACCATGATCCTGTGTGTGCGTAGGAATTTTTTGAAATTACTACGTTCCCCAACAGGTATATCGACCCCCCCCCCTCGTGTTGAAGTTATCGGGAGGGGGTTATATCGACAACGACGACATACATATACATGGGAAAATAATGTTATCGGGGAGGGGGTATATCGACCCCCCCCCCTCGTGTCGAAGTTATCGGGAGGGGGTTATATCGACAACGACGACATACATGGGAAAATAATGTTATCGGGGAGGGGGTATATCGACCCCCCCCCTCGTGTTGAAGTTATCGGGAGGCGGTATATCGACAACGACATACCCGATAAAAAATAAGAAGACGAAGAAGAAATAAAAAGAGGAGAAGAAGAAAGGAATACAGGAGAAGATCGAAGAAAAAAAGAAGAAGAAAAAAAGGAGAAGAAGAAAGAATAGAAAATATTCTATTTTCTCTTCTTCTCCTCTATTCCTTTCTTCTTCTCCTCTTCTTTTTCCTTTTCTCCTCTTCTTATTTATTTCTCCTCATCTTCCCCTTTTTCTTTTCCTTCTTCCTAAACTAAACATAAACTAAAATAATCCTAAAACTGAACTAAACTTCTCCTCCTCCCTTTTTATTTCTCCTTCTTCTTTTTTTCATCCTAAAACTTTATGAACAAAATTACAACAGAAAAAAATTCTATGAACAAAAAAAATCTATGAACAAAATTACAACAGAAAAAAATCATAAAAATTATATTAAAAATGGCATATTCTTTGCATATGAACATACAAACATTTGCACATTCTACAATAATATCACCAAAAATATCTATGAACAGAAAAAAAAATCCTAACTTTTGCATATGAACATACATACATACATCATCATCTACTACTACTACTACAATATGAAATATATATATATGTGTGTGTGTGTGTGTGTGTGTGAACCGGGGGCCTGCTTCGTCGTCGGCGTCGGGGCGGGCGGCGGTGTTGGGGCGCGGGGGGGAAGGGAGATAGGAGGGGGAACGGCGCGGTGAGGCTCACAGTGCAGGCGAGCGGCGGCGAGGTCGGGGCAGCGCGCGGCGAGGTCGGGGTAGGGCTCGGCGACGGCGAGGTCGGGGCAGGGCGCGTCGAGGTCGGGGCAGGGCGACGGCGACGACGGAGCCGGCGGACGGGGGCGGCAGCCTGGCGGCGTCGATGTCGTCGGCGTCGTCGAGGCCGCAACTGCGAGATGAGAAGTGAAAATTTTCACAAGTCCTGGTTATATACCCAGAGCATTGGTTCCGGTTCATAGCACCAACCGGGACCAATGCCCCCTTTAGTCCCGGTTGGTGCCACCAACCGGGACCAAAGGTCTCTTTTCAGCAGCCCAAAGGGCGGGAAGCGGCGGCCTTTGGTACCGGTTGGTGGCACCAACCGGGACTAAAGGGGGGCATTGGTCCCGGATGGTGCCACGAACCGGTACCAATGCACCCCTTTAGTCTCGGTTGGTGCCACCAACCGGGACCAAAGGCCTTGCACAGCGATGCGGTGGTGGGAGTTTAGTCCCACCTCGCTAGTTGAGAGGGGCGCGCAGTGTTTTGTAAGCCCCACTGCCGCACAACTCTCGAACTCCTCTCCATTGCAGGCTTTCGGGCCTAATTGTGACTGGTATGCCTGATGGGCCTACTGGGCCTTCTACGGGCCTGAATCCTGGCCCATTGATGGGTTTCTAGTCGTATTCAGGCCATTGTGGCCCAGTAGGTGGCAATTTTTTATTTTTTCTGAGTTTTTTTGTTTTCTTTTTTGCTTTATTTATTTTGTTTTGTATCTACTTACAAAAAAAAATACTTATTTATTTTATTTTATTTTGTTTATAATTACTTATTTATTTTATTTTATGATAATTCTTTTTGCTATTAAAGTTTTTAACAAAAAAAGTTCTTTATGAAAATTCTTTTTGCTTTTAATGATTTTGAACAGAAAATACTTTGATAATTTTAGTTGCATCAATTTTATATAATTTTAGTTTCAATAATACTAGAGGTTGCTTATAATGCTTTGAACAGAAAATACTTTGATAATTTTAGTTTCATAAATTTTATTTATGTTATTAAATTTTATTTTGTTTTATTTTATTTTGTTTCTACTTATATATTGTATTAAAGTTTATATTATTTTGAGCTTCATTTGTTATTTTTCATGCATTTACTGATTATTTTGAGCTATAAGACCCTGAAACTGGAAAGCATTTCAAATGAACTCTGAAAAGGTTGAAAGTTGGCATGGTATCATCATTTCACCCACATAGCATGTGCAAGAAAGTAGAGAGGGTTACGGCAAAAACTGGATGCACTTCGTGTACAAAACGGACAATCTCTTTCGAAGTATCATGGTTTTGTTGGGGAACGTAGTAATTTCAAAAAAAAATCATACGCACACGCAAGATCATGGTGATGCATAGCAACGAGAGGGGAGAGTGTTGTCCACATACCCTCGTAGACCGACAGCGGAAGCGTTATCACAACGCGGTTGATGTAGTCGTACGTCTTCACGATCCGACCAATCAAGTACCGAACGTACGGCACCTCCGAGTTCTACACACGTTCAGCTCGATGACGTCCCTCGAACTCCGATCCAGCCGAGTGTTGAGGGAGAGTTTCGACAGCACGAAGGCGTGGTGATGATGATGATGTTCCACCGACGCAGGGCTTCGCCTAAGCTCCGCAACGGTATTATCGAGGTGTAATATGGTGGAGGGGGCACCGCACACGGCTAAGAGATCTCAAGGATCAATTGTTGTGTCTCTGGGGTGCCCCCTGCCCCCGTATATAAAGGAGCAAGGGGAGGCAGCCGGCCAAGGGGAGAGGCGCGCCATAGGGGGGAGTCCTACTCCCACCGGGAGTAGGACTCCTCCTTTCCTTGTGGCAGTAGGAGAAGGGAAGGGGGAAGGAGAAAGAAGGAAGGGTGCGCCCCCCTTCCCTAGTCCAATTCGGACCAGATCATGGGGAGGGGTGCGGCCACCTTTTGAGGCCTTTCTCTCCTTTCCCGTATGGCCCATTAAGGCCCAATACGAATTCCCGTAACTCTCCGGTACTCCGAAAAATACCCGAATCACTCGGAACCTTTCCGAAGTCCGAATATAGTCGTCCAATATATCGATTTTTACGTCTCGGCCATTTCGAGACTCCTCGTCATATCCCCGATCTCATCCGGGACTCCGAACTCCTTCGGTACATCAAAACTCAATAAAACTGTCATCGTAACGTTAAGCGTGCGGACCCTACGGGTTCGAGAACTATGTAGACATGACCGAGACACGTCTCCGGTCAATAACCAATAGCGGGACCTGGATGCCCATATTGGCTCCCACATATTCTACGAAGATCTTTATCGGTCAGACCGCATAACAACATACGTTGTTCCCTTTGTCACCGGTATGTTACTTGCCCGAGATTTGATCGTCGGTATCTCGATACCTAGTTCAATCTCGTTACCGGCAAGTCTCTTTACTCGTTCCGTAACACATCATCCCGCAACTAACTCATTAGTCACAATGCTTGCAAGGCTTATAGTGATGTGCATTACCGAGTGGGCCCAGAGATACCTCTCCGACAATTGGAGTGACAAATCCTAATCTCGAAATACGCCAACCCAACAAGTACCTTTGGAGACACCTGTAGAGCACCTTTATAATCACCCATTTACGTTGTGACGTTTGGTAGCACACAAAGTGTTCCTCCGGTAAACGGGAGTTGCATAATCTCATAGTCATAGGAACATGTATAAGTCATGAAGAAAGCAATAGCAACATACTAAACGATCGAGTGCTAAGCTAACGGAATGGGTCAAGTCAATCACGTCATTCTCCTAATGAGGTGATCTCGTTAATCAAATGACAACTTATGTCTATGGCTAGGAAACATAACCATCTTTGATTAACGAGCTAGTCAAGTAGAGGCATACTAGTGACACTCTGTTTGTCTATGTATTCACACATGTATTATGTTTCCGGTTAATACAATTCTAGCATGAATAATAAACATTTATCATGATATAAGGAAATATATAATACTTTATTATTGCCTCTAGGGCATATTTCCTTCAGTCTCCCACTTGCACTAGAGTCAATAATCTAGTTCACATCGCCATGTGATTTAACATCAATAATTCACATCACCATGTGATTAACACCCATAGTTCACATCTCTATGTGACCAACACTCAAAGGGTTTACTAGAGTCAATAATCTAGTTCACATCGCTATGTGATTAACACCCAAAGAGTACTAAGGTGTGATCATGTTTTGATTGTGAGATAATTTTAGTCAACGGGTCTGTCACATTCAGATCCGTAAGTATTTTGCAAATTTCTATGTCTACAATGCTCTGCACGGAGCTACTCTAGCTAATTGCTCCCACTTTCAATATGTATCTAGACCGAGACTTAGAGTCATCTAGATTTAGTGTCAAAACTTGCATCGACGTAACCCTTTACGACGAACCTTTTGTCACTTCCATAATCGAGAAACATATCCTTATTCCACTAAGGATAATTTTGACCGCTGTCCAGTGATCTACTCCTAGATCACTATTGTACTCCCTTGCCAAAATCAGTGTAGGGTATACAATAGATCTGGTACACAGCATGGCATACTTTATAGAACCTATGGCCAAGGCATAGGGAATGACTTTCATTCTCTTTCTATCTTCTGCCGTGGTCGGGCTTTGAGTCTTACTCAATTTCACACCTTGTAACACAGGCAAGAACTCTTTCTTTGACTGTTCTATTTTGAACTACTTCAAAATCTTGTTAAGGTATGTACTCATTGAAAAAACTTATCAAGCGTCTTGATCTATCTCTATAGATCTTGATGCTCAATATGTAAGCAGCTTCACCGAGGTCTTTCTTTGAAAAACTCCTTTCAAACACTCCTTTATGCTTTGCAGAATAATTCTACATTATTTCCGATCAACAATATGTCATTCACATATACTTATCAGAAATGCTGTAGTGCTCCCACTCACTTTCTTGTAAATACAGGCTTCACCGCAAGTCTGTATAAAACTATATCCTTTGATCAACTTATCAAAGTGTATATTCCAACTCCGAGATGCTTGCACCAGTCCATAGATGGATCGCTGGAGATTGCATATTTTGTTAGCACCTTTAGGATTGACAAAACCTTCTGGTTGCATCATATACAACTCTTCTTTAAGAAATCCATTAAGGAATGCAGTTTTGTTTATCCATTTGCCATATTTCATAAAATGCGTCAATTGCTAACATGATTCGGACACACTTAAGCATAGATACGAGTGAGAAACTCTCATCGTAGTCAACATCTTGAAATTGTCGAAAACCTTTTTGCGACAATTCTAGCTTTGTACACAGTAACACTACTATCAGCGTATGTCTTCCTCTTGAAGATCCATTTATTCTCAATTGCTTGCCGATCATTGGGCAAGTCAACCAAAGTCCACACTTTGTTCTCATACATGGATCTCATCTCAGATTTCATGGCCTCAAGCCATTTTGCGGAATCTGGGCTCACCATCGCTTCTTCATAGTTCGTAGGTTCGTCATGGTCTAGTAACATAACCTCCAGAACAGGATTACCGTACCAATCTGGTGCGGATCTTACTCTGGTTGACCCACGAGGTTCAGTAATAACTTGATCTGAAGTTCCATGATCATCATCATTAACTTCCTCACTAATTGGTGTAGGAGTCACAGGAACAGATTTCTGTGATGAACTACTTTCCAATAAGGGAGCAGGTACAGTTACCTCATCAAGTTCTACTTTCCTCCCACTCACTTCTTTCGAGAGAAACTCCTTCTCTAGAAAGGATCCATTCTTAGCAACGAATGTCTTGCCTTCGGATCTGTGATAGAAGGTGTACCCAACTGTCTCCTTTGGGTATCCTATGAAGACACATTTCTCCGATTTGGGTTTGAGCTTATCAGGATGAAACTTTTTCACATAAGCATCGCAACCCCAAACTTTAAGAAACGACAACTTTGGTTTCTTGCCAAACCACAGTTCATAAGACGTCGTCTCAACGGATTTAGATGGTACCCTATTTAACGTGAATGCAGCTGTCTCTAATGCATAACCCCAAAACGATAGTGGTAGATCGGTAAGATACATCATATATCGCACCATATCTAATAAAGCACGATTACGACGTTCGGACACACCATTACACCGTGGTGTTCGAGGTGGCGTGAGTAGTGAAACTATTTCACATTGTTTTAATTGAAGGCCAAACTCGTAACTTAAATATTCTTCTCTACGATCAGATCGTAGAAACTTTATTTTTCTTGTTACGATGATTTTCCACTTCACTCTGAAATTATATGAACTTTTCAAATGTTTCAGACTTATGTTTCATCAAGTAGATATACCCATATCTGCTCAAATCATCTGTGAAGGTCAGAAAATAATGATACCTGCTACGAGCCTCAATATTCATCGGACCACATACATCTGTATGTATGATTTTCAACAAATCTGTTGCTCTCTCCATAGTTCCGGAGAACGGCGTTTTAGTCATCTTGTCCATGAGGCATGGTTCGCAAGCATCAAGTGATTCATAATCAATTGATTCCAAAATCCCATCAGTATGGAGTTTCTTCATGCGCTTTACACCAATATGACCTAAACGGCAGTGCCACAAATAAGTTGCACTATCATTATTACCTTTGCATCTTTTGGCTTCAATATTATGAATATGTGTATCACTACGATCGAGATCCAACAAACCATTTTCATTGGTGTGTATGACCATAGAAGGTTTTATTCATGTAAACAGAACAACAATTGTTCTCTAACTTAAATGAATAACCGTATTGCAATAAACATGATCAAATCATATTCATGCTCAACGCAAACACCAAATAACACTTATTTAGTTTCAACACTAATCCCGAAAGTATAGGGAGTGTGCGATGATGATCATATCAATCTTGGAACTACTTCCAACACACATCGTCACCTCGCCTTTTACTAGTCTCTGTTTATTCTGCAAATCCCGTTTTCGAGTTACTACTCTTTAGCAACTGAACCAGTATCAAATACTGAGGGGTTGCTATAAACACTAGTAAGTACACATCAATAACATGTATATCCAATATACCTTTGTTCACTTTGCCATCCTTCTTATCCACCAAATAGTTGGGGTAGTTCCGCTTCCAGTGACCAGTCCCTTTGCAGTAGAAGCACTTAGTCTCAGGCTTAGGTACAGACTTGGGCTTCTTCACTTGAGTAGCAACTTGCTTGCCGTTCTTTTGAAGTTCCCCTTCTTCCCTTTGCCCTTTTCTTGAAACTAGTGGTCTCGTCAACCATCAACACTTGATGTTTTTCTTGATTTCTACCTTCGTCGATTTCAGCATCACGAAGAGCTCGGGAATTACTTTCGTCA
This sequence comes from Triticum aestivum, assembly GCF_018294505.1. Classification (NCBI taxonomy): domain Eukaryota; kingdom Viridiplantae; phylum Streptophyta; class Magnoliopsida; order Poales; family Poaceae; genus Triticum; species Triticum aestivum. The sequence goes on along the minus strand of NC_057799.1, from coordinate 55,652,632 downwards.
TCCCTTGCATACTATAGTTCATCACGAAGTTCTACTAACTTGGTGATGGTGACTAGAGAATTCTGTCAATCACTATTTTATCTGGAAGATTAACTCCCACTTGATTCAAGCGATTGTAGTACCCAGACAATCTGAGCACATGCTCACTAGTTGAGCGATTCTCCTCCATCTTTTAGCTATAGAACTTGTTGGAGACTTCATATCTCTCAACTCGGGTATTTGCTTGAAATATTAACTTCAACTCCTGGAACATCTTATATGGTCCATGACGTTCAAAACGTCTTTGAAGTCCCGATTCTAAGCCGTTAAGCATGGTGCACTAAACTATCAAGTAGTCATCATATTGAGCTAGCCAAACGTTCATAACGTCTGCATCTGCTCCTGCAATAGGTCTGTCACCTAGCGGTGCATCAAGGACATAATTTTTCTGTGCAGCAATGAGGATAATCCTCAGATCACGGATCCAATCCGCATCTTTGCTACTAACATCTTTCAACATAATTTTTCTCTAGGAACATATCAAAAATAAACACAGGGAAGCAACAACGCGAGCTATTGATCTACAACATAATTTGCAAAATACTATCAGGACTAAGTTCATGATAAATTTAAGTTCAATTAATCATATTACTTAAGAACTCCCACTTAGATAGACATCCCTCTAATCCTCTAAGTGATCACGTGATCCATATCAACTAAACCATGTCCGATCATCACGTGAGATGGAGTAGTTTCAATGGTGAACATCACTATGTTGATCATATCTACTATATGATTCACGCTCGACCTTTCGGTCTCCGTGTTCCGAGGCCATATCTGTTATATGCTAGGCTCGTCAAGTTTAACCTGAGTATTCCGCGTGTGCAACTGTTTTGCACCCGTTGTATTTGAACGTAGAGCCTATCACACCCGATCATCACGTGGTGTCTCAGCACGAAGAACTTTCGCAACGGTGCATACTCAGGGAGAACACTTATACTTTGATAATTTAGTGAAGGATCATCTTATAATGCTACCGTCAAACAAAGCAAGATAAGATGCATAAAGGATTAACATCACATGCAATCAATATAAGTGATATGATATGGCCATCATCATCTTGTGCTTGTGATCTCCATCTCCGAAGCACCGTGCTTGTGATCTCCATCTCCGAAGCACCGTCATGATCACCATCGTCACCGGCGCGACACCTTGATCTCCATCGTAGCATCGTTGTCGTCTCGTCAATCTTATGCTTCTACGACTATCGCTACCGCTTAGTGATAAAGTAAAGCATTACATGGCGATTGCATTGCATACAATAAAACGACAACCATATGGCTCCTGCCAGTTGCCGATAACTCGGTTACAAAACATGATCATCTCATACAACAAATTATATCACATCATGTCTTGACCATATCACATCACAACATGCCCTGCAAAAACAAGTTAGACGTCCTCTACTTTGTTGTTGCAAGTTTTACGTGGCTGCTACGGGCTTAGCAAGAACCGTTCTTACCTACGCATCAAAACCACAACGATAGTTTGTCAAGTTGGTGCTGTTTTAACCTTCGCAAGGACCGGGCGTAGCCACACTCGGTTCAACTAAAGTGAGAGAGACAGACACCCGCCAGTCACCTTTAAGCAACGAGTGCTCGCAACGGTGAAACCAGTCTCGCGTAAGCGTACGCGTAATGTCGGTCCGGGCCGCTTCATCTCACAATACCGCTGAACCAAAGTATGACATGCTGGTAAGCAGTATGACTTATATCGCCCACAACTCACTTGTGTTCTACTCGTGCATAGCATCAACGCATAAAACCAGGCTCGGATGCCACTGTTGGGGAACGTAGTAATTTCAAAAAAAATTCCTACGCACACGCAAGATCATGGTGATGCATAGCAACGAGAGGGGAGAGTGTTGTCCACGTACCCTCGTAGACCGACAGCGGAAGCGTTATCACAACGCGGTTGATGTAGTCGTACGTCTTCACGATCCGACCGATCAAGTACCGAACGTACGGCACCTCCGAGTTCTACACACGTTCAGCTCGATGACGTCCCTCGAACTCCGATCCAGCCGAGTGTTGAGGGAGAGTTTCGTCAGCACGACGGCGTGGTGACGATGATGATGTTCCACCGACGCAGGGCTTCGCCTAAGCTCCGCAACGGTATTATCGAGGTGTAATATGGTGGAGGGGGCACCGCACACGGCTAAGAGATCTCAAGGATCAATTGTTGTGTCTCTGGGGTGCCCCCCTGCCCCCGTATATAAAGGAGCAAGGGGGAGGCAGCCGGCCAAGGGGAGAGGCGCGCCATAGGGGGGAGTCCTACTCCCACCGGGAGTAGGACTCCTCCTTTCCTTGTGGGAGTAGGAGAAGGGAAGGGGGAAGGAGAAAGAAGGAAGGGTGCGCCCCCCTTCCCTAGTCCAATTCGGACCAGATCATGGGGAGGGGTGCGGCCACCTTTTGAGGCCTTTCTCTCCTTTCCCGTATGGCCCATTAAGGCCCAATACGAATTCCCGTAACTCTCCGGTACTCCGAAAAATACCCGAATCACTCGGAACCTTTCCGAAGTCCGAATATAGTCGTCCAATATATCGATTTTTACGTCTCGACCATTTCGAGACTCCTCGTCATATCCCCGATCTCATCCGGGACTCCGAACTCCTTCGGTACATCAAAACTCAATAAACTGTCATCGTAACGTTAAGCGTGCGGACCCTACGGGTTCGAGAACTATGTAGACATGACCGAGACACGTCTCCGGTCAATAACCAATAGCGGGACCTGGATGCCCATATTGGCTCCCACATATTCTACGAAGATCTTTATCGGTCAGACCGCATAACAACATACGTTGTTCCCTTTGTCACCGGTATGTTACTTGCCCGAGATTTGATCGTCGGTATCTCGATACCTAGTTCAATCTCGTTACCGGCAAGTCTCTTTACTCGTTCCGTAACACATCATCCCGCAACTAACTCATTAGTCACAATGCTTGCAAGGCTTATAGTGATGTGCATTACCGAGTGGGCCCAGAGATACCTCTCCGACAATTGGAGTGACAAATCCTAATCTCGAAATACGCCAACCCAACAAGTACCTTTGGAGACACCTGTAGAGCACCTTTATAATCACCCATTTACGTTGTGACGTTTGGTAGCACACAAAGTGTTCCTCCGGTAAACGGGAGTTGCATAATCTCATAGTCATAGGAACATGTATAAGTCATGAAGAAAGCAATAGCAACATACTAAACGATCGAGTGCTAAGCTAACGGAATGGGTCAAGTCAATCACGTCATTCTCCTAATGAGGTGATCTCGTTAATCAAATGACAACTTATGTCTATGGCTAGGAAACATAACCATCTTTGATTAACGAGCTAGTCAAGTAGAGGCATACTAGTGACACTCTGTTTGTCTATGTATTCACACATGTATTATGTTTCCGGTTAATACAATTCTAGCATGAATAATAAACATTTATCATGATATAAGGAAATATATAATACTTTATTATTGCCTCTAGGGCATATTTCCTTCAGGTTTCATACGGAAACTCGTCTGTTACAAAGGGATTTCATTTTTTTGAACTTATTTGAACTCCATAGTTTTTCTGCGTTCAAAATGCACCATTCAAAGCCACATCATCAATTTTCAACCCTTTCTGCCTTCGTTTGTTATTTTTCATGCATTTACTGATTATTTTGAGCTATAAGACCCTGAAATTGAAAAGCATTTCAAATGAACTCTGAAAAGGTTGAAAGTTGGTATGGTATCATCATTTCACCCACATAGCATGTGCAAGAAAGTAGGGAGGGTTAAGGAAAAACTGGATGCACTTCGTGTACAAAACGGACAATTTCTTTCGAAGTTTCAGGGTTTCATACGGAAACTCGCCTATTACAAAGGGATTTCATTTTTTTGAACTTATTTGAACTGCATAGTTTGTTTGTGTTTAAAAAGCACCATTCAAAGCCACATCATCAATTTTCAACCCTTTCTGACTTCATTTGTTATTTTTCATGCATTTACTGATTATTTTGAGCTATAAGACCCTGAAATTGAAAAGCATTTCAAATGAACTCTGAAAAGGTTGAAAGTTGGCATGGTATCATCATTTCACCCACATAGCATGTGCAAGAAATTAGAGAGGGTTACGGCAAAAACTGGATGCACTTCGTGTACAAAACGGACAATCTCTTTCGAAGTATCAGGGTTTCATACGGAAACTCGTCTGTTACAAAGGGATTTCATTTTTTTGAACTTATTTGACCTCCATAGTTTTTCTGTGTTCAAAATTCACCATTCAAAGCCACATCATCAATTTTCAACCCTTTCTAACTTCATTTGTTATTTTTCATGCATTTACTGATTATTTTGAGCTATAAGACCCTGAAATTGAAAAGCATTTCAAATGAACTCTGAAAAGGTTGAAAGTTGGCATGGTATCATCATTTCACCCACATAGCATGTGCAAGAAAGTAGAGAGGGTTACGGCAAAAACTGGATGCACTTCGTGTACAAAACGGACAATCTCTTTCGAAGTATCAGGGTTTCATACGGAAACTCGTCTGTTACAAAGGGATTTCACTTTTTTGAACTTATTTGAACTCCAGAGTTTTTCTGTGTTCAAAATGCACCATTCAAAGCCACATCATCAATTTTCAACCCTTTCTGACTTCATTTGTTATTTTTCATGCATTAACTGATTATTTTGAGCTACATGACCCTGAAATTGAAAAGCATTTCAAATGAACTCTGAAAAGGTTGAAAGTTGGCATGGTATCATCATTTGACCCACATAGCATGTGCAAGAAAGTAGAGAGGGTTACGGCAAAAACTGGATGCACTTCGTGTACAAAACGGACAATCTCTTTCGAAGTATCAGGGTTTCATACGGAAACTCGTCTGTTACAAAGGGATTTCATTTTTTTTGAACTTATTTAAACTCCACAATTTTTCTGTGTTCAAAATGCACCATTCAAAGCCACATCATCAATTTTTAACCCTTTCTGACTTTATTTGTTTTTTTTCATGCATTTACTGATTATTTTGAGCTATAAGACCCTGAAATTGAAAAGCATTTCAAATGAACTCTGAAAATGTTGAAAGTTGGCATGGTATCATCATTTCACCCACATAGCATGTGCAAGAAAGTAGAGAGGGTTACGGCAAAAACTGGATGCACTTCATGTACAAAACGGACAATCTCTTTCGAAGTATCAGGGTTTCATACGGAAACTCGTCTGTTACAAAGGGATTTCATTTTTTTGAACTTATTTGACCTCCATAGTTTTTCTGTGTTCAAAATTCACCATTCAAAGCCACATCATCAATTTTCAACCCTTTCTAACTTCATTTGTTATTTTTCATGCATTTACTGATTATTTTGAGCTATAAGACCCTGAAATTGAAAAGCATTTCAAATGAACTCTGAAAAGGTTGAAAGTTGGCATGGTATCATCATTTCACCCACATAGCATGTGCAAGAAAGTAGAGAGGGTTACGGCAAAAACTGGATGCACTTCGTGTACAAAACGGACAATCTCTTTCGAAGTATCAGGGTTTCATACGGAAACTCGTCTGTTACAAAGGGATTTCATTTTTTTGAACTTATTTGAACTCCAGAGTTTTTCTGTGTTCAAAATGCACCATTCAAAGCCACATCATCAATTTTCAACCCTTTCTGACTTCATTTGTTATTTTTCATGCATTAACTGATTATTTTGAGCTACATGACCCTGAAATTGAAAAGCATTTCAAATGAACTCTGAAAAGGTTGAAAGTTGGCATGGTATCATCATTTGACCCACATAGCATGTGCAAGAAAGTAGAGAGGGTTACGGCAAAAACTGGATGCACTTCGTGTACAAAACGGACAATCTCTTTCGAAGTATCAGGGTTTCATACGGAAACTCGTCTGTTACAAAGGGATTTCATTTTTTTGAACTTATTTAAACTCCACAATTTTTCTGTGTTCAAAATGCACCATTCAAAGCCACATCATCAATTTTTAACCCTTTCTGACTTTATTTGTTTTTTTTTCATGCATTTACTGATTATTTTGAGCTATAAGACCCTGAAATTGAAAAGCATTTCAAATGAACTCTGAAAATGTTGAAAGTTGGCATGGTATCATCATTTCACCCACATAGCATGTGCAAGAAAGTAGAGAGGGTTACGGCAAAAACTGGATGCACTTCGTGTACAAAACGGACAATCTCTTTCGAAGTATCAGGGTTTCATACGGAAACTCGTCTGTTACAAAGGGATTTCATTTTGTTAACTTATTTAAACTCCACAATTTTTCTGTGTTCAAAATGCACCATTCAAAGCCACATCATCAATTTTCAACCCTTTCTGACTTCATTTGTTATTTTTTATGCATTTACTGATTATTTTGAGCTACAAGACCCTGAAATTGATAAGTGACCAAATTAATAGAAGTTCGTCATCACATTAAAACCAAAGTACATACATAGTTCTCATTGAAGAACATATAGCTCTCCAGAGCATCTAATTAAACCATACATTGAAATTATGTAAAACATTTCAATGCAACAAGAAATGCGATCATAATCGCAACCAAGGTAACAATTGATCCAACTGCATAATGATACCAAGCCTCGGTATGCATGGCATATTTTCTAATCTTTCTAATCTTCAACCGCATTGCATCCATCTTGATCTTGTGATCATCGACGACATCCGCAACATGCAACTCCAATATCATCTTCTCCTCCTCATTTTTTTTATTTTTTCCTTCAAGTTATTGTTTTCTTCTTCAACTATATTTAACCTCTCGACAATAGGGTCGGTTGGAATTTCCGGTTCAACCACCTCCTACATAAATAAAATATATGTCACGTTGGTCGGCATAATTGTCATAAACAATAAATGAACCAAATAGTTATAAAAAGATAATATATACCACATCCGAATCATAGACAGGACGAGGGCCGACGGGGACGGATACCAAAACCATCGCACTATATAATAACAAGGAATAATAAAAGTAAGAAAATTAGACAAGTATCTATCTGAAGTAAGAATTTTTTTCTTTCAGAAAGAACATAAGAACAAGAGGCTCACCACGGTGGTGCCGGCGACGAGATCGCCGCGGGCGATCGACGGCGGTGAAGACGGGGACAGGATGTGACGGACTGCTAAACCTGGACAAATTTTGGGAAAAATGAAGCTCGGAGGTCGAGTTTCGAGAGGAGAAAGATTAACTAGTGTGGCTCAGACATTTCATTGAACACCTCATGTGAATAGGAGGTGAGCTAGAGCACCCAAATGCCCTCCCCTCGCCGGCCAGAATAAACAGAGCACTGTGGAGTGCTCTGCTATGGCGATGGGGTATATATAGGCAGCTCATTTGTCCCGGTTCGTGGCTGAAACCGGGACTAAAGCCCAGCCATCTGTCCCGGTTCAAGCCAAGAACCGGGACCAATGGTTGTGGGCCAGGAGCGATGCCCATTGATCCCGGTTCGTGCCTAGAACCGGAACAAATGGGTCCACACGAACCGGGACCAATGCCCACGAGGCCCCGGCCGGCCCCCTGGGCTCACGAACCGGGTCGAATGCCCCCATGGGTCCCGGTTCGTGGCCGAACCTGGCCAGGCCCGAACGAAGCCTTGTTTTCTACTAGTGAAGTATTTGGTGTTGACGTCGCCCTCTCGCAAATTGGCAATGCGGGCACATTGCTTCTTTCTTGAACGCTCAAAGACCGCCAAACTTACCACCCCTTTTCTTGAGCCGAGCTCGACGATCATGCTCGGCATGACTTAAGGTGCGGGATTCTTGAGCCACATCAAGCTCAAGAATTATCCTAAGCGCGGTATGAAGATGGAGTTTGGATTTGAAGAAGAGGCTTCTGCTCCATTCAGAAAGTCGGACACCGGTCTTTTTGAGCTTATGGAACAACACTTGGTAAGGCTCGGTGTGCACCGATTGCTCGTTCCAAGCCTTATGCACAATCTCAGAACCATTGCATTTCGTGTTTTGACCTGGGCGTCGATGAAATCGGAGCATATGCGGCCTGAAAAGTAGTGAAGCCGCAATATGGACCCGGGGTTCCCGCGTTGGACCGTGCTGCGTGCGGTCTGGACGGTTTGGGATCGTGTGTAGCTGACAAATTAATTGGTCCATGTCTCGAGTCTGCAACTGGGAGTAGCAGTAGATTCCCTTTGCCTCGGGTTTGACGAGCCCAGGTCTTTGGGTTGGATTGCTCTGCCCCCGGCGTGCATGATTCCTGGAACAAGAGGGCAATGGGAAATGCACGAAACCAATCCAACTTCTTGTCGTCAAGGCAGCCAACTCTGTAGTTGTAGTATACTACCTCTAATTTGGTTTCTGTTTTTTTAACATAGTACAGACGCAAACGTTCATACATACACGCATATACTCACTCTCTGTGAACGCACACATGCACACCCTATCCCTATGAGCACATTCGAGAGACTGAGGCGGCGTATCATCTTGATTTTTGCGAAGTCATCGTAGGCGCCTCGTCGTCGACGGGGACGTCTCCTCCCACTGAAAGCGCATTGCTGAAAATTCTGAAATAAATCCAGAAACAATGCTATCACCAGGACTTGAACACTGGTGGGCTAAGGATACCACCATCCCTCTAACCATCCAACCACAGGTTGATTCGCATTTCGTCTTTATTTTTAAACAGGCTGTTCTTTACACTAATTTCGAACCCGCAGTTAGTGACTTATACTACACCGGGAAATTTGGTTTTCATTTCTCCTTTTTTCTTCCAGGGAACGCGCGAAGTCACTCACTAAGTCGTTACTTTTTTTTAGAAGATGCTAAGTCGCTACTTTTTTTTTCTTTTTTTTATAGATCCGCTAAGTCGCTACAAGTCCATATGGATCTGAACGCGAGCGGTGGCCCGTTTACATCAACCTTGGCCCATGTAAATGGGTGGATTGTCCCACAAAAATGTAAATGAATGGAAGAAGGGAGATGTACAAATTTTCCAAAAATATTTTGTGCTTAATATATACATACACACACACACAAATATATATGTATATGTATATATATATATATATATATATATATATATATATATATATATATATATGCGTGTGTGTGTGTGTGTCTTATAGTAACACTATATAGGGTCGCGCTATTCGTCACCCTGGGTGAGGAATAGTTATTCTTCACCCCCTCTCTATTTTGACATCAATGCACCGTATTTTTACGTTTTGTAAATTTTGTCTTATTTCATACATAAAAAAAGAACGTAAGAAAATATGTACTCGCCGTAAAAAATATTTTATGTTACATAAAATTACAAATGTAAAAACATATTGTAAAACATACATAAAATGTGATTTTTCTGATCTTATAACTTTTTTTAGACCAAATTTTACATATTGAATTAATGTGCATGTAACTATTTATATTCTAAACGTAATTTATTTAGGAAGCGATCGTAAGATTACCTCGGATGAAGAATAACTTATTCTGCATCCTGGGTGATGAATAGTAACACTATATATATATATATATATATATATATATATATATATTGTCAAAAATATCTCAAATTTTCAAAATGTTCTAAGGTGTTCAAAAAATTGTAACAACATTTTTAAAAGTTCAATCTTTTTCAAAAATGTTTCTCGAATAAAGTTCATATTTAAAAAAATATATTCTCGCATTGTTTTTGAAAAATATCAATTTTCTAAAATTTGAGCCTTTTTAATAATCAACACATATTAAAAAAATAATATTTGTAGATAAATGAATATTTTTTTAGAACATTTTTTAAAGTCTGAACCATTTTCGAATTTTCTGAACATTACAAAAACCAAAAATAAATCAGTTAATAAAAAATAAAAAATAAAAAATGCTTGATGCAAATTGCTAAAGGCAAAAAATAGGTAGGAGTAACGGATGAACGAATCTATATATTTTTTGGCTTTTACATGGATTGTAGGATAGGGAAAAAAATGAATCAACTAAAACTGTAAAAAAAATTGAAAAGGAGGATGACCCAGCCTCTGCATCTGGGCGATGCATACGGTCATTTTATTAATTATTCTCACAAGACCTTATAAAGCCATACAACAGCAAGACTAAAGCCACCGTCTAAACAACAACTGTCGCTACACCTATCCAATTGATGAAGGGGCGCAGATAGTCTGGACCTAGTACCAAACAGACATCGCAGCCAAACCTAAACATCTAATACCTGAGGTCCCAACCAGGACGCCTGCTGGGTATGGGGCACCTACCAGTCCGGCGCACTCCTCAACCAGGACGCCTGCCGGGTATGAGGCCGCCGCAGCCACCTGCCATCAATCCATCTTCAGAGTTGTACTGTTGCATGTACCGTGCCAAATCTCTCTGCCATCGATACCACCATGACGCCCGACACGTCGTCCTCCTGCGCGAGTCCATCCTCCCACAGCGAACTCCGAATCTGCACTGCGCCACGACGTCAAGATCCATCGCCATCAGTGTGTAGGATGAATCACCGCTCCACCAAAGAATCCGTCCTCTGGTCCCTCGATCACGTGCGTACCTCCAAGAATGACGCCCCAAGGGAGGAACGCCACCAGAGCGTCGCCGTCATCCGATCATCCGATCTAGGGTTTCCCCCGGAGGTAGCAGAGAGTGGTCTTGAACTTCTCCACGGCGATGCCTTCAAGAAGGGAACGACGCAGATAGCGCTGCCACCGCCGGCCTTAGCAGACATCGAAGGCAAGTTTTCACCCAGATCAGTTCAAATGGATCCAACTCTCGTGCACGGGTCGCCGTCACCACAAGCACCACCAGGAAGAACCCTGGAGCACCGGCAGATCAGCGAGCCGCCGGCACCACCCGCATCCAGATCGCCAGCCACGCCGGGCCGCCGCCATCCCCCGCGCCGTCTGGGTCAGAGACGGAGCCGCCGACCGCGCACAGGGACCACCGCCGCCTGCACACGCCAGAGCGCCGCCGAAAGCCCAGCGCCCGCCACCACTTGCCGAGGGGCGCCGCCGCGCGCCCCGAGCGGACTCCCGCACACACCAGGGGAAACCACGAGCGTGAGCCCTGCCGTCGCCCCCAAGCCCGCGCTGGCGCGCCCCGCCTCCAGCGCGCCGCCAAAAACCGCCACGATCTGCCAGCGTCAGATCCAGCGAGTCGTGGGAGAAGAGATCCCGCCGCCGCCGACGCCGACCGGGCTTTGCCCGGCAGCGAGGAGGAGAGGTCGGGGGAGGGACGAGGACGCGATGGCGCTAGGGTTCCCCCGGTCGCCGCGCAGGGGCGACACGAGAGGAGTGGGGAGATCTGGGTGGGAGCACTAAAACTGTAAGTATCTCACTCATGAACTCCAATGCTTGATCTTGTATCTGAAAAACATGTTTGTGCTTAGGACTGGACTAACGTCCGACCGTTCCGATTTTAAGAAATAGATCCGAACGATCGCGCAGTGTATCAAGCATTCTAGATTAAGTAGACTCAGTTTAGATTATTAAAATCAACAGAGTGCGAGAGCAATAACGTGCAAACCCGAATAAGTCTTGCATGCATGCATATAAATCAAAATTGATGACATCAGCAAAGATTTCAAAGAAATCTACAATAAATTTTTTTTACAGCTCAAACCATTGGTCAGATCGAAAAATTGTTTTCACATAAAAGAAGCGTCACGACGAGAACTTCGAAACTAGATCCCATGATAATATGTTCCGATGACTTTTTTTTCGGATAAAAAGTTACCATGCCTAAGGTATGCAAATTATCACGTTTATGGAACGTGAGTTACCAGGATGTTTACATTTGCGAATTTCGGACATGAAAATGATTTCCTCCAACTTTCTCCTCACATGCAAATGCATTAAAAATGGCAGAAAACCTAATGTCATAATAGGTTCTCCATGTTTCGAAACTTTGAAATGTTGCGTAACTCAAATAGTCTGCCCGACTCAAAATCCATTTTCACAACAAAAAAATCCGTCACGACATGGACCTTCGAAACTAGATCTCGTGTTGGTATGTTCCGACGACTTTATTTCTCAGTCAAAAGTTACCATGTCTGGGCTAAGTAAAATATCTACTCTGCTATGCGTATATTATCATCCTATTTACACAGATGTTATCTGGGGTATGTTTTAAACAACTTTTTCCCTAGGTCAAAGTTACCACGGTGTTTTGTACCTAAGTTATCAGGTATGTGATGCGTATATTACCATGCTATTTACATAAAACTTGTCGAGGGTATGATTCAACAATTTTTTCTCCTGGGTCAAAGTTAGGGTCGTGTTTGTACCTAAGTTATTAGACCCGGGTGCGTATATTACCATGTTATTTACATATAAGTTATTAGTGGTATGTTTTCAACAACTTTTTCACGAGGCAAAGTTATCGTGGTGTTTGTACCTAAGTTATCAGGTCCGGAAGACTATATTATCATGCTATTTGCAAAAGAAAAAATCGGTGGCATGTGTTTAACATCTTTTTTACCTGGTTCAAAATTATTGTGGTGTTTGTACTTAAATTATCAGGTCCTGGAGCCTATATTACCAATGCTATTTACACAAAAGTTATTGGTGATGTGTTTTCAAAAACTTTTTTTTTCACGGATCAAAAGTTATCATGGTGTTTATACCTAAGTTATCAGGTCCGGAATCCTATATTATCATGCTATTTACACAAAAATATATCGGTGGTATGTTTTTAACATCTTTTTACATCGGTCAAAGTTAACGTTGTGTCTAAGTTATTAGGTCTACGGTGCGTTTATTACCATGTGATTTCCTCATAACTGACATAAGTTACCCGGGTAGTTTTCAACAAATTTTTCCCTGGGTCAAAGTAATCGTGGTGTTTGTACCTAAATTATTAGGCCCGGGAGCGTATATTATCATGCATGCGCAGTGTATACAACCACACTATTTACAGAGAAGTCGCCGGGTTATGCTTTTTACTTATCATTCCCACGTCTAAAACATACCCATGGTGTTTATACATCGGTTATCAGGTCTACAATGTTTATTTTACTGTGCTAATTACAAAAAAGTTAACAGAGGTGTGTTTTTCAACAATACCCCAATCAAAAAGTTACCGACATTCTTTGTAGATAGGTTATCTGGTTTGTGTTGCTTGTATTAACGTGCTATTTACACATAGGTTACCAGGTTGTATTTTCAAAATTACCGCGCGTTAAAGTTACCGACTGTTTTACAAACGTTTTCTCGGGTTAAAGTTACCGCGGCTTTTGTACCTAAGTTATCAAGTCCATGATGCATATATTATCATGATATTTACAAAGAATTTGTTGGGGTTATGTTTTTCTCGATCAAAGTTAACGCGACTTTTATACATAAGTCATCAGGTCTGCAATGTGTCTATTACCATCGTATTTATATAGAAGTTATCGAGGGTGTGTATTCAACAAACAATTTCCACACGTAAAAAATTTTCATAGAGTTTGTATCTAAGTTGTCACGTCTGTGATACGTATATTACCGTGCTATTTTACACAAAAGGTATGTTTTCCAACAACTCCCTCCCCCTTACGTTCAAAAGTAAGTTTTCAGGTCTGCAGTGTGTCTATCGCCATCCTATGTATGCAGAAGTTAACGGGGTGTGTGTATTCAACAACTTTTTCCCCGAGAAAAAAGTTACCGTAATGTTTGTACCTCAATCATCAGATCCATGGTAGTATGTACATAGGTTATTAGTTCCGCTCTGTATAAATTATCATGCTATTTGCACAAGAGTTATGGGGGGTGGTATGTTTTTCAACAACTCCCACTGTTATCAACGGGTTTGTACACAGGTTATCAGCTCCGCTATGCGTAAATTATCACGTTATTTGCACAGAAGTTATCGCGGGTGGGTGTGAGGTTATGTTTTCAAGAATTATTTTTCCTCTATCAAAAGTTATTGTGGTGTTTGTACATAGCAGCACTCTGTGTCATCTCTAGATAGCGGTATAGACAACTTATACAATAGATTGCCTTTTCTACTTGTCTATAACATTTGAAATGACAAAAACTTCACAAATTCAGCTACTAAATATTCCATATGCAGAACTATCAGGCAAGTAATTTGCAGACACTCCTGCCACAATGCGCTTCGTTTCACATGGCATCCATGAAGAGAAGAAATTGAAAAATTAATCAAGAGAGGAAAATATAGAGAGACGTACCAAAGAATGGATCGATCCCAATTCATAGTAGTTGCATGCATCACAAGCTGAGCTGAAAGTGATTTTGCACGTCGTTTCAATCAATTTCTAGCCAGATCGGGGTGACAAACTCTAACCTTCGCATGCTCTGGTGGTGGTGCCGGGTTGCGCCACCGCGGCTTGTCGCATGCTTTTGCCCTCGAAGATACCGGCACCCGTGACATCCAGAAGCTCCTCATGGACAATTACATTAGGCTCGAGCAGCGGCTGGTCAGACGACCATACAAAGGTCTCTTACTTGCCGCCGGTGACCAGGGGATTGGGATGCTAGATCCTTGTAGAGAGGAAAAATCGTGCCTGGATTTGCAGACGTCATCGGCGTCATGCAAATGACGCGGGTATGGAGAAGGAAGGGGGAGGGAAGGAGCAGGGGCACAGGGGAGGTTCGAGCGGCACTTCTTCTGGTGCTGCTCGCCGGCTCCGGCGAGGCTCGCCGGAGCAGCCGAGGGTGGTGCATGTTGGCGCCGTCGCCGTCCATGGTGCCGTCGGTGCCTTCATCGTCAGAGACAGGTGCAGCGAGCAGCGGCACCGCGGGGCCGTCCTATGGCACTGCACACGGGGCAGCGATGACCGCGGTGGCGCACACAGCACGGCGGGAGATGGGGCGCACAGCGAGCAGGAGGATGACGACGACGACATGGAGCGGTTGCGGCACAGGCGGGGAGGCCAGCGAAACGTTATCTTTGACTAGGCGGTGGCAAAACAATTGTAATATCAGCGAACTCTCGTTTTGAAGCATCATTGCCGTACGATGTAGAACGGACGGCATCCAGCGCGTTCGGATCTGTTGCAAAAGTCCCGCCGACTGTAAATTAGCTTTCTCGTTTTGTATTATCCTACTATTTGTGATTTTTTTTTGTTCGCGAATATGCAGAGGATATGTATCTTTGCATTGATAGAAGAAGAGTTATACAGCATGGGATTACAAAAGCTCACTAAGCCATGTACACATGGGGGCATGGAAGTGAACTAGGAGCAGAACATACTTGGGGGTGCTCAGCCCCACTAGCCTACAAAGCTATCTCTCGGGGATGATGTTGTGCAGTCCGGGGGCGCCAGCCTTGGCCCATATGCGCGCCTCATCTCTGATAATGCCGGAGAGCCGGGAGGTGGAGGGCTGCTCGCCATCAAATATGCAAGCGTTTCGGTGTTTCCAGATCCACCACGCGGTAAGGATGATCAAGGAAGCCATGCCCTTGCGAGCCGGGGAAGGTGAGCGGTTGCAGGACGTCTCCCACCAAGTGTAGAAGTCAGTGTCGCAGTCCGGGATGTCGGTCGTGGAGCGAACCCAACTGAGGGTCTCGTGCCAGATTTGTCGAGAGAAAGAGCAGCCTGCCAGGAGGTGATGCATGGTCTCCTCCTCTTGGTCACAGAAGGCGCAGCGGTCCTCATGTGGGAGGCCATGTCGAGCGAGACGCTTGGCCGTCCAGCAACGGTCTTGTAGAGCCAGCCAGATGAAGAATTTCACGTGGAGAGGAGCCCAGGGTTTCCAGGTTAGCCGCCAATTTGGGTCCTTGCAGGCACCATGGAAGAGCGCCTGGTAGCAGGAGCTTGCCGAGTAGATGGAGGAGGTGGTCCAGCGCCATTGCAGAGAGTCAGGCGAATCCGAGAGGGCAACGTGGCGCATGCAGCGCCGGAGGTCGACGTATTGGACTAGAGCGGTGGGTCCCAAAGCGCCCTGGATGTCGCGAACCCAGGAGCGTTGGAGAAGTCCATCATGGACGCTGCGGGTCTTGCGCTGCCTCCGAGTGACGTGCGCGAGGACGAGCGGCGCGATCTCGGCGACGGATCTGCCATTGATCCAGTGATCGTTCCAGAACATGCAAGTGTGGCCGTCGCCAAGTGTCCAGGTCGTAGAAGCACGGAAGATGGCGGCGACGGCGGGGTCATGCGGGATGTGCAGGTGGCTCCAAGGTCGCGTCGGTTGGTGTACTTGAGCCATAGCCAACGAGTTCGCAACACAATACCAGCGCGCTGCAGGTCATGGACGCCAAGGCCGCCAAGGGAGAGAGGGCGGCACACTCTCTGCCAATTGACCAAACATTGTCCACCAGAGGCATCCTTACTTCCCGCCCAAAGAAAGCTGCGGATGATGCGGTTGGCCATCTTGAGGATGGAGGAGTTGAAGGCGATGGCGGTGAGGAAGTGCGTGGGGATGGCACTTAAGACATGACGGACAAGGGCGAGCTGGTCACCAAGAGAGAGGAGCGAGGCCCGCCATGTGGAGAGCTTGCGCTCTAGCTTGTGGATGATCGGCATGAGACTCGTAGTAGACGGCTTGCGAATGGACAAGGGGAGTCCCAGATAGTGGATTGGGAATTGCTTCACCGGGCATTGCATCTCGGAAGCGATTGTCGCGATGTCCTCGTCGTTGCATTGGATGGGGGTGGCCGAGCACTTGTGGTAGTTAGTGTGCAGCCCAGAGGCAACCCCAAAGACCCGAAGAAGCTCATGGATGGCCGAGATGTCGTGGTAGTCAGGGCGGCAGAAGATGACGTCGTAATCGGCATAGAGGGAGATGCTAGAGGCCGCGTGCCACGTGCTCAGCCGCTGGATGAGGCCAAGCTCGACGGCCCGGATGAGCATGGAGTTGAGGACGTCGATGACGAGGGTGAAAAGCATCGGGGATATCGGGTCGCCTTGGCGAAGGCTGCAGGCATGATCGATCGGGGGGGCCGGGTGGCCGTTGAGCATGACACGAGTGGAGGCGGTGGATAGAAGTATCGAGATCCAGTCGCGCCAGCGTTGGCCGAACCCAAGGTGTTGTAGAGTCTCGAGGAGGAAGGGCCACGAGACACTGTCGAAGGCACGCGCGATGTCGAGCTTCAAAAGCATGCGGGGCACCTTGAGATTGTGGAGGAGACGCGCTGTCTGCTGAACAAGCACGAAGTTGTCATGGATACATCTGTCGGCGATGAAAGCGCTCTGGTTCGTCGAAACCATGGCCCCAAGCCGAGGAGCGAGCCGCAGGGACAACACCTTTGCAAAGAGCTTTGCAATGAGGTGGATGAGGCTTATGGGGCGATAATCGGATAAGACAGCGGCGTCCGACCGCTTGGGCAGAAGATTGAGGAGTGCTTCATTTAGCTTTTGGAACCCACGCCCATTGGCGGTGTACAGCTTGTCGAAAGCCTCGTAGATGTCGTGCTTGATGATGTCCTAGTAGGCACGGAGGAACTCGGCCATGAATCCATCCGGGCCGGGAGCCTTTCCGGTCGGTAGGCTTTTAACGGCCCGCCAAATCTCCTCCTCTATGAAAGGCGCTTCCAAGTCAGACAGGTCAGAAGTTGTCGCGTGCAGGAGGGATTGGTCCAGGGAGAAGGCGCGCTCATCCGATGAGCCAAGGACACCGGAGAAGTAGTTGAAGGCCGCCTCGGCCATGGCGGCGTGCTCGGTGACCAGATGGTCGTCAACGTAGAGGGAGGAGATCAGGGTGCGCTGCTTCCGGCGCGAGGCATGCACGCTGAGGTAGGAGAGCGGGGAGTCATGGAGCCAGGATATGCGCGATCGCTGGCGCTTAATGGATCGCTCCAGGGAAGCCAACCCTAGGTATGCGCCCTTGAGCTTGCGCCTGAGCCACATCTCGGGCGGAGAAAGCGTCCGAAAATCCTGCGCGGCGTCGAGGCGGGCAATCAACTCCCATGCAACCTGCAGCTGCAACGAGATGCCGCCAATGGTGCGCCCACTCCAGCGCTGAAGGTGCCGTGCCGTGGCCTTTAGGCGAGCCACCAGGCGCCGGAAGGGACCCGTCTCCAGGGTGGTCGAGTTCCAAGCCTCCGAGACAGTGTCGTGGAATCCGTCGAGCTTCGGCCAGAAACGCTCAAAGTGGAAACGGCGCGCCCCTGCGAGACGAGCGGCGCAATCAACAACCAACGGGCAGTGGTCGGACGCCGCGGAAGAGAGGCAGTGCGGAAGGCAATGCGGGTGGTCGATCTCCCATCCGGACGTGCAGAGAATCCGGTCGTTCTGCACGAGGGTAGGCGTATCACGTTCACTGGACCAAGTGTACCGGCGTCCATGCATGTACATATCGCGGAGCTCCTCATCAGCAATGAAGCGCCGGAATCTGCTCATGACGCGGCGGTTCAGGGTTGCGGTATTCTTGTCTTTGGCCGAAGTGATCATGTTGAAGTCACCGCCGAGGAGCCAAGGCCCGATGCGCGCCTCACGCACGTCCTGGAGGTCGGCAAGAAATTCGAGCTTGGCCTCGTCCTCTTGGGGGCCGTAGACAGCCGTGAGCCACCAATGGCCGGTGCCATCAACGGGGGAGACCAGGGCGGTAATATGGTGCTCGCCAATGAGGGGGTTATATACGGAGACGTGGGATCTGCGCCATGCAAGAAGCACGCCACCGCGAATGCCAGCGGCGGGAAGGAAGAAGAAGTCATCAAATAAAGAGCCGAGGGTATCGAGGATGATCGAGTCCGTGACATGCGCAAGTTTAGTCTCCTACAAGCACACGATAGTGGGGGCAGCAGCGGAGATCACACTGCGGACGGCCGTACGTTTGGCCCCGAAGTTGAGGCCGTGGACATTCCAAAAGATGATCTTGGGGTTACAATCCATTAAATTAAAATTATGGGGGCGTTGGGAGACATAGGGCAAGCTATCTATGCTAAGCCTCGATGAGACAAGGCGCTGCACGGGAGCACGAGGCCTCGGCCGATGCACGTCCAGGGAGGTGCCAACCAAAGAAATCAGCAAACGCCTCGAGCACATCCTCCGCCAAAGGCTTCTCGAACAGGTGAGCGCATTTGTCAAGTGTGTCACGCGGGATGGGCGCGTTGTCATCTTTGATCAGCCCCAGGCGGCGAAGAAGGACCCGTTTGGCTTTCATCTCAGAGTCAAGACCCTGGTCAGCCTTGGCAATCCGGAAACTCCGACGGGGGGTAAAGTCAGCGGGCAGCTCACGGCGACGGCGACGTGGTGGCGCCGCGAGGACGGGCTGGGAGCGGACGGATATCACGTCCACGAACGTAGCCAGGGAGTGGGAGCCGCTATCTGTAGCGGCATGCACGGCGACGGAGGGAGCGGCACCAGGCGACGAGTGGGAGGCCGACGCGCAAACGGGGGCGTCCACGGCAGGCGAACGGTCGTGCATGTGCAAGTCACCTGAAGGCGGGCCACTTCCAGCCAATGAGGCGATCGGAGCACGCAGGGGGGGATCCGTGGGGCCCGCTGAGGCAGCGTTGTCGGCATGTGCGGGACCAGGAGAATCTGCAGCGCGAGCAGGGGTTGCGTCGGGCTCGGACACCGGGATTAGCGCGGTCACCAGTTGGCCGAGCAGCGGATCCGAGGCCGCGACCGAATCGCGGGTGGCTCCAGGGGAAGATACGTCTCCCTGGGTGTCGGCAGCTACCCGTTGGGCAGGAAGCACGAGCAGCGGGACAGGCGCATCAGCCGTGGCAGGAACGGCATGCAGGGGTGGGGCCGCAGGATCAGGGCTTGCGGTTGGAGCGACAAGCATGGGCGGGGTCGCGGGATCAGCGCTGGGAGAAAGGCAGCGGCCTCGGGGTGAGGAGGAGACCAGGTCGTCCATGCCGTTCAAACCCGAGGCGGGCCCAGACACCGGGGGGCCGACACAGGCTCGACAGCTGGCGGCAGAACACGCGCAGTCTGCGAGTCGTGGTGGGCCAAAGGCGGTGCCAGGACAGCGGGCGCGCCCAATCGTAGGCGAGCGGAGACCTGCGTGACGTCGGCCACGGCGCCGGGGTGGGCCCCAAGGATGCCAGCCCAGAACCGGCATGGCGGGGGCGCATGCGCCGGCGGTCTTTGGGAAGCCTTGTGGCAACTAGGATTTGCCGATCACGACGCTCGCCTCCCACGCTCCTAGCCTCCTAGCCTCCCACGCTCGCCGGCGGCCACTCCAGCCCCGGCGCCCACCCTCCCCGGCGCCGGCCACTCTGGCCCCGCCGTCCACCCTCCATGGCCACCTCTCCGCCGCCCGCCCAGGGTCGCTCGCACGAGGTTCGCTGGCTGGAGTCGAGCCCGTCCTCGGGCGGATCCGCGAACTCGGCCATGTCCTACCGGCAGGCCCTCTGCAGGGCACCCACGCCCACGCCGGCTGCCTCCCCTCTCCCCGCGCCTGCGTCCCCTTCCTTCCCGTCCCTGGCCCCTGCGCCCTCACCGTCGGCCACCCGCCGCACGCTCCGCTCCGAGATTTGCCGAACGGACGGTGCGCCCGCCCCTGGCGACGGCTGGCAGGTGGCCTGGGGCAAGAAGCGCCCGCGCCCGCGTGGCCCTCCTCGTCGCCTGCGTTGCGGCACCGGCGAGTCATCCCGCCCACGCCCGTCCTGGCTCCGCGAGGGGGAATGCCCCCGCTGCTTCAGCATTGCGCACCCGCGCTCCGAGTGCCGGCGCGACATCTGCTGCGCACGCTGCCGATTCTTCGGGCATAAGGCCAAGGACTGCACCGCTCGCCCCTCGTCGTCCCCCTCGTCGTCCGGCGGGTCCGTCCCGCCCCCGCAGCGACGCCGCGTCTCCCCGAGCGAGCCGGCTCGCCTCCTCCCCGCCGTGCCGCCCCCTTCTGGCGACCCCGATGCTGTCTACGCGGCCACCACCCGCACCTCGTCGGGGCTGCGCACGCCCGTGTCCTACGGGCCGCCGGCTTGGCCATCTGCGCCTCCCTCCGACTCCTCCCTCGCCGGCACCATGGTCGCCACCCGCTCCTACTCGAGTCTTCTGACGCCGCCCGTGTCTTCCGGGCCGACGGCTCCCTCGCGCTCGGTGTCGCCTCTGGCCTCTGCCTCGTCCCAGGCCACCCCGTTCTCCGGACACCCGGCGCGCCACCCGGCGGCCGCCATCTGCTACCTATCGCGGTCCTCCGAGGTTATCGCCGCGGAGCGCGCCCTCCTCGTCACCGTGGCCGGCTGTCGCACGGGTGTGTCTGGTGACGAGGTCGCCGCCGTCCTCTGCTCCTAGTTCGGGCTCACCGCGGCCGACTTCTCGGTCCATAGGCACGCACCAGAGGATTTCCTGGTCTGGTTCCCCGACCCTGCGGTGCGCCGTCGTGTTGATCTCGCCAGCCGCGCGCGCACGCGTCATTTTTTCCTAATTTTCCACCCCTGGGGCCGCACGGCCGGTTCCGAGCCGGTGTACACGCGCTTCCTCGTCTCCCTCGAGCTCTACGGCATCCCCAACCACGCGTGGCTGCGCTCCTCCGCCGAGACCCTCCTCTCGCCTTTCTGCAAGGTGGAGAACCTCGCCCCCGAGACGCGAAACATGTCTGACATGTCCGTCTTCAAGCTCACCGCATGGACGCTCAACCCCGACGCCATCCCGCGCACCGCCGAGCTCCTCCTCCCTGACGATGATGCGGTGCTGCCTAATGCTGACCCTGATCGTGCGGAGCGCCTCGCCCTGGGCCTTGCCCGGTCCCCTGTTAGCATTCACGTCACGGAATGAGTCGACTTCCGCCGGCCGCCGCCGCCATCGCCTCCGCCGCCGGAGTCCGATGACCTCGGCCATGCGCCGGACTCCCCACCGCTCCCACCAAGCTAGCCACAGCACCACGTGTTCCCCCCCCCCCGGCTCGCAGCAGCGCGGCTCGTCCGCCGGACTATTTGTGATTCTCTTTGGAATATACTCCCCCGTTCCTAAATATAAGTCTTTTTAGAGATTCCAATATGGACTACACACGAAGCAAAATGAGTGAATCTACTGTTGGAAATATGAGCACTTTACCAAATGATTTTATTATCAGAAATACTAGATAAAGCACGACTAGTATAGCAGTGATAAAACAAGTCATGCGATTTGATAAAGAGAAGGTAAACAACATCTTCATATATGAACTGTAACTAAACACATCTAGAGCAGATAGTATAGCAAGTTGCATATATGAATCAGAGTCTAATATATCTAGGGCAGACACTAGAACAAGGAACTGTAGCAGGGTCTCTAATAGAAAGAGGAAGAACACGTACGGGACAGCAGCAGCAGAAGCACTGGACTTGGGATCGACATCCTCTCCAGCCATGTCGTCGATGAGGTTGTCGACGTCGGGGAAGAAGTCGTCGTCGGGGAAGTAGTCGTCGGAGTCCGTGATGGAAAAGTCAGTAGTCGCGCGGAGCGCTCCCCAAAAACCTTATCACCCTTCTCCCGTACAGGACTCAAAGTGGTGCGGTTTCGGAGGCCTACTGTCCCGACTCGCGGTGCACGCCGCAAGCCGGGATGAGGAAGACAGCAGCAGCTCGGAGATTGGAAACGGTGGCAAGAAGAAGAAGAGGTTCTGGTGTGTCTCTCTGAGAGGAGCGACCTCCCTTTTATAGGCGCAAGAGAAGGAGGCGAGAGGGCAGCGACGGAAGGTGAAACGAAGAGACGAAGATGAAGCGAACATCCAGCAGCCGAAGGGCTGCACCGTTCGCATTAAAACTCCACTATCGTGAAAATTTTTCAGCTTCCGTGTGACCTTTTGTATACCCGTCGTGCGTGGCAAAAATTTAGACATCGGCTCGGCCCATTCCCGCGGCGCGTCGTGACGAGGCGAGGCGAGGCGAGGCGGGCGGCGGAGGAGGACCGCGCGTGGATGTCCCTCTTGTTCTCATACTCATACATGTGGGGAAAGAACCTTCCTTATAAGAGGTCCAACTCCCTATAAACTAGCAATGTGAGACTAAACTTTAGTTCCACCTCTTGCCTTGCACGAATGGGCTGCGTGGGCCTCTAGGATTTATTAGGAATTTCTGAAACTGCTATTGGTCTGGCCCATAATAAACAAAATTCCAGCATCTACACTCTAAAATATGTCTATATACATCCCTACGTAGTTTGTATTAGAATCTCTAAAAAGACTTATATTTAGCAACATAGGGAGTACAACATATGATACTTTAAATCCAAGTATACTGTGGTAGCAGTACTATGCGCATAATATAATGCAGTACTCCTGAATTCCTGTGCTGCGCTCGAACCTTTTTTCGCAATCAATGCAGCCAAAAAGTGCAAGATAAGAAAAAGTGCATAGCAGAGCATCTGCTAGATATTTGGAGCTTGAATACCGGCAAGATATCAGTCACCAAACCCATGCTTGGCTTTCATGGAACAATGAACTGACCAAGGCATTCTTCACATGTCCTATTACCAATCTTGATATGATGAGCAACCCCTATCCAGATCAACTTGCTAATCAGGACCACTGGACCACCCAACATTAGCATCGCATATTAATCTAGTTCCTACATTAGGGAAGATAGAGAGGACAGACCGACAGAGCCATTAAGTATGCGTTGCAGTGCACCCCAAATCGATCCATCTGTAGTGCCGAATGCATGCCCAACTAGTGTATGCCACACGTTTAATTAGTGTGGACATTTAGTTAGGACCAGGTTAATTAGGGTGGAGAGTTGTTTCGTCACTGTCTGTCGATTGTTCTTATTTGGAGAAGGATAGCCTAGTAAAGTGATACTTTTGTCCATGGTAGATCAAGAGTTCCATGCGTACCATGCGAAGGTGGGAGCAAATGACGGCCTGTTTGTGTTCTCACGTGTATTTGTCAAATGCAGGCTGCGCGTGTAGTAAAAGATGGTGAAAGCAATTCCGTTATTTCGATTGAATAAAGTTATTATGGTTTAAAAAAAAAGATGGTGAAAGCAATTGATCGGCGCTTGAAGACAAAGAGAAAACCAAAAAAGCAAGAGTAGAAGTACTAGTATCTCCTGTGAAGTCCTGATATTTTACGGAGCTAAACTAACAGCAGCCTCAGAAACCCATGCGTGTCTATTGACTGCTCAACGGACGGGCCTGCAGAGTTCCAGAGATGAGGAACGCCCTGGCCGCCGGCCTTGGCACTACTCGAGATCGCACTGCCGTCTCTGCTCGTGACACTTCTTCGTCTCCGTCAGGCCACACGTTCCAACCGTATGTCAGTTGAAAAGCCGATGAAATGACTGGATCCGTTGTGTGTTTCTCGCCGAGTCAGGCGGCCACATCAACCGATCGATGGACGTTGCAAGTAGTACTGCCAGTCATCATCCTATCCTAACGAACAGGCCAGGTGCGGGGAATCCGCTGATGGCTCATCCGACGGTGCCGCCGGCGTGCCACGTGTGGAGTTGAGTTGAGTGCGCTGCCCGTGCTCCTCCTCCGCTTGGCTCTCGCGCCGGTGAACAAGTGGCACCGGGCGTTGCAGTCTTGCAGATAACGTCGCCAGCAGGGAAGCGAATCTTTTCGACAGTTTCAGAAGCAAGGCTTTGGTTAATTTTTCGAAAACACTAACGCCCACACGTGTGACATTTCTCCAACTCGCCCACACGCCTGAATCGTCGTCCAGTGTAGTTTGCACGAATCTTGACACGAAAAAATGGTTTTGGTGTGCCACGTAGGACGAAGCTGGTGTGTGGGTGTCGGAGAGTTTGCCCACACGCCCCGCACCACGCTGTTTGCCAGCTGCGTGTGTGGACGAACTAGTTTCTGCCCACACAGCCACCACTTAGTCCATGCGCGTGTGGGCGAACTGCACGACACTCCTACGTTGTTGATGGAAACTGCAGTTACACGAACGTGGCAACTAGGTAAACACACATGGCAACTATAATTCGTTGCTAGACGGCAACTGCAGTTGCGCGGACGTGGCAATTAGATAAACACACACGGCAACTGTGATTAACCATACATGGCAACTATGGTTGGACCACACGTGACAACTAGGTAAACACACATGGCAACTACTGTTTGACCATATGTGGCAAGTAGTTAATCACACACGGCAACTATAGTTTGATTAAACGCGGCAACTATCATAAATTAGACATGGCAACTATAGTTAACCAAAACAGATAAAGTTGCCATGCTTTTACAACTACACATGCCATCCCGGATAACTACATCTGCCATCCCGGATGGCAACTATATCGTCATCCTGCGGGTACCTAACGTAGCTGCGCCAGGACGTGTGGGCATTCTTGCTTCGTGCCAGACACGCGAGGTGAAGATGAGTAGTACTTGTTGGGCGTGTGGCACGAAGTACCTGCGCCCACACGTATGGGCAATTCTAATGTCCGCCCACACACAGCCCGTGTGGGCTGCCTCGTGCTCACGTCATACACGATGTGTGGGCGGATGTCTAATATACCACACGTGTGGTGAATATTGGCGTCCTAATTTTTTAGGTGTATACGTACCAAGTCTGTGCGGTTTTTTATAGACCATATGTGTTGGATTAACGTACGCGTAGGTTTATTAGCCTAATTGAAGCAACCGTTATGAGCCAAATTTATGTATGTGCGTGTATGATGAATCGTTTTCTAGAAGTTTGAGATTCAGGTGTGTCATGAGTGACCTGAACGCGTGATTGCTGCCTGACTGCGGCCTGCAGAGAGGTGGTCAGCGAAGGCACTCAACAGGGCATCATTTGTTGAGCCCCCTTGACCAGCCTCAAAGCTTCCGGAAATAGACAACGCTGCTGTCCCGTTTGCCAGAAAGTTCTATATCCTGGAATATCTTAGTTCGAGCACCTGAATCGAATATCCGCGTGCACTAGTTTTCCAATATGATGTAAACTTACTAGGTCGATATATTTGTGTGTTGCCACTAGCACTAGTAGAAAAAGGGCATATTGTCCCGGTTGGTAAGAGCCTTTTGTCCCTGTTTTCGAACCGGGACTAAAGGGTCGTTACTAATGCCCTAACCTTTAGTCCCGGTCTTACACGAACCGGGACAGATGGGCCTCCACGTGGCCGCTGCGGCTAGCCCAGGCAGGAGGGCCTTTGGTCCCGGTTGATGGCACTAACCGGGACCAATAGGCATCCACGCATCAGCATTTCAGGGGCTGGGGTTTTTTTTTTCAAAAAAAGGGGGGGTGGTTGGGGGTTTTGGGGGGTTAATTTAGGTGTTTTATATATTGTGTTAGCTAGCTAATTAATAGAGAGAAGTGTCCTCTCTTATCTCCGTGCTTGGTCGACGCTACGTACTATATACGCATAGAGAGGACTAGACACGCTAGCTAGTAAGAAAATGAAGGAAATAGAAGATCGTCATGAACGTATGCATACGGAGAGAAGTGATATCGACCACCTCCCCTTCTCCGAGAGATTGGTCGAACAACAAGTTCTCGTATATCTATTCGACACTACTGGCTACATATATACAATAATTATCTCTTACAATATAATCTCCTAATTATATACGAAGTCAAGGTTCACATGGTATTCTCCGTCTTCAGCGATCACGTGGTCAAGGAAGAATGCCGCCAATTCCTCTTGAATTGCTTGCATACGATCTGGTGCTAGGAGTTCATCCCGCTTCCGAAACATCTAATTTAAAGAAGGGGGTCAATACATATATATATATATATATATATATATATATATATATATATATATATGAATAAATGAAACTCAACATAAATGATGGTAATAAAATAAAATTATGAATATTATTGCTTACACACATCATATTGTTCGTCAGAGTAGCCCCGCTCACAGGTCGTGTAGCGGATGGACTCGCCGTAGTATCCACAGTAATTATTCTCGGATTCCTGCCACAACCACTTTACAAGAAATAGAGGTCAATCAAACTGATAAGCAAGCATGCTAAATGGTATTGATGAAACTAGCGCTTGAATCACTAGGAGATGCGCGGAACATGCTACTATAGTACTTACTTTCGGGTGTTTAAATTGCAGCTTCTTCGGCAGTCCCGGAGCATTTTTGGTGAATTTTCTCCAAACCCTGCCAGACAAAGAAAACAATTACTTGATATCAGGAAATGAACAAAGTTGCTGATATGGTGAATAATGATCGATTTAACTTACTTCTCGAGCATTTGAGTTATGTCCGCATAGTCCTGGGGATCTTTTCGTCTCGAGTCTAAGACGGTTACTACTCCCTGCTCAAGCTTAATCTCTAGGAGAATATAGTGGAAGCTGCGCACGCATGCATAAGTCATCAATTACATTACTATATCCTGGACTAATAAGGGAAACCGAATATGCACAAGACAGTAACACTCACTTGAAGTTGTAAGGAAAGAGTATTATATCTTTGTTTTCATTTATTACCAACGATCGTAGCAAGTTGGCCTCGGTATTTTCGGCATGATATTTAACCTCAGTTGCATCTATGAGATTTGTGTTAATGAACCCAATATCACCGATTTGTTATTTCTTCAATTCGGCGATCTTCAATCTGCATAATATAGTGAGGATAATTATAAATACATGCAATGAAAGAGCTGACCTATATAGAGAGACTTAATGACAGAAGTAGTACTACTTACAGACAGTAGCAAGTGACCGTTGATTTATCGAGGGCCTTTTGATTGAAAAACTGGAAGAAGTCCTCAAATGGAACATTCAACAATTCAATTCCAACGAGGTCATGCTCCGGTTTAACTCTGAGCGTCAAAGTATCCCTCCCCCCAGATCTCTGCAGGTTTTCATGTACCAATCATGTAATCTTCGCATCATCGTTGTTAGAGATCTTTTATCTTTGACGAGAGGCTTCCCGTAATGGTATTTGTGTTCGTCCACCTCCAAGATATCATAATGTACATCGTCGGGCAGGTAATCTCCAAGATTGCTATAACCGGGCACCATCCTCGGATCATTAGCGACGATGTCGCTAGACACCTTGAGCGGGGGGCACGATTGGTTCAGTTGTTCGCCGAGCTGGGCAATTTTTTTCCCAGCTCGTCATTCTTTTAACCTTTGATACTGACAGTACTTCCCGACCGCTCCGCTTCGGCAAATGTCTTTGCAATAATGCGCTCATAGTTGCCTTTCGGCGTAGACTTTGGTGGTTTTGTCAGGGCAGCCAGAGTGCGCTTCGCTTTCACCGGATCTACCTTCTCCTCCGGAGGTGGATGTTTATTTGCTTTCACCCCTTCAAAGAAGTTCGTCACTTCGGCTCGCACGATCTTCCTGGTTTCCTCCTTGGTCCTCTCGTATGGTAACTTCTCTGGAGTCTTCAGAGAAGGACCGAATCTGTATTGCCTCCCGCCTCTGGCTGTACTGCTAGACGCCGTCAGAGCAGACGGAGCGGCTGCGGCTGTCTTCTTTCCTTGCTTACGAGGCGGAGGAGAAGGACTACGACGCGTCGGAGCAGCCGGAGCGGCGGCGGGTCTCTTCCGCCCTTGCTGACGAGGCAGAGAAGGAGGAGGCTGGCTGCTCTGGTGCGCCGGCGCAGGCAGAGAAGGAGGCGGAGTGCCGCCACGCGCCGGAGAAGGAGACTGAGTGCCCTGATCACTCGCCGGAGGAGGAGGCGGAGGAGGAGGAGGAGTGCCGCCACGCGCCGGAGAAGGAGGCTGAGTGCCCTGATCACTCGCCGGAGGAGGAGGCGGAGTGCCCTTACTCGCCGGAGGCGTCCAGTTCGGAAGGTTGATGAGCTCCTTCCGCCACAGGCATGGAGTCTTCATAGCAGAACCCAGCCGAGTCTCCCCTTCACCGGTAGGGTGGTCAAGCCGGAGGTCCTCAAATCCCTCCGTTATTTCATCCACCATCACCCTAGCATATCCTTCTAGAATCGGCCGGCAGTGGTAGGTTGCGCCGGGTTCTGGAGGTAAAACAGAGCCAACAGCCGCCTTGGCTTTGAAGTTCTGCCATTGCGTCATAAGGTGGCAATGTTGAGACTCCGTGATAGCATCCATGGGGTAGCTAGCAGAGCCGTCAAGACATGCTCCGGCTGAAGCAGCTCGGTGGAAGCCACGCTGCTTCTCCGCTGAGATGGCGGGGTAGGTTCGGGGGTAGTTTCGGCATGTCGATTGGCGTCTCGTTCCTCTAGCGCTTGTACCCTTTCGTGCAGCTTCTGAATTTGGGTCTGCTCCACTTTTTTCCTCCTCTCCTAGCTTTTGTAACCGCCTGCGTCCGGAAAACCAGCCTTCCACGGAACGGAGCCTGGCGTGCCTCGTGTCCGTCCAGGGTGCTCAGGATTCCCGAGGGCCATTGTGAGCTCGTCGTTCTCTCTGTCTGGAACGAACGTCCCTTGCTGCGTTGCATCGATATAGTACTGAAGCCTCTTGATTGGTATTCTCAAAAGCTCGTCCGTCCAAACGCACCTCCCTGATACAGGGTCCAATTTTCCGCCAGCCCCGAAGAACCAAGTCTGGCAACGGTCTGGCTAGTTCATTGTCTCTAGTTCGATCCCTTTATCAAGCAGATCATTCTCAGCCTTGGCCCACTTAGGCCGGGCTTTGAGGTAGCCACCTGACCCCGTGCAATGGTGAAGCTTCTTCTTCGCAGCATTCTTCTTGTTTGGCGCTGACATCTTCTTACTCTTTTCCGATGTCTTGTGGGCCACAAATGCGGGCCAGTGATCTTTGATCTTCTCATACCGGCCGATGAATTCTGGTGTCTCTTCTTTGTCGACAAACGTTTTCAGCTCATTCTTCCACCTCCTGAATAGGTCTGCCATCTTCTTAAGAGCATGAGACTTGATTAATTGCTCTTTAACTGGCTTCTCCGGATCCTCCTCTGGCGGTAGGGTGAAATTTGCCTTCAGCTCAGTCCAAAGATCATCTTTCTGCATATCATTGACATAAGACACCTAAGGGTCTTCCTTCTTAGGCTTATACCATTGGTGGATGCTGATCGGGATCTTGTCCCTAACAAGAACCCCGCACTGAGCAGCAAATGCTTCCTTTGTCCGGATGGGTTCAATCGGTTGGTCGTCGCGCGCGATTGCTGTGATCTCAAACCTTTCATCCGAGCGCAACTTTCTCTTCGGGCCTCATCTCTTTACCGAAGTTGTGCTCGATCCGGAGGGCTAGAAAAAAGAAGAAAGACGAGAGTTAATTAATATGTGTACATACCAAAACAACGAATGCATCAATTAGCTAGTCAGCACAGGCTTAACTAATATATTTACCTGGCCGGACTCTGTTCGGTCACCGGAGCCGTCACCACGGGCTCCTTCTTGCACCAGCATTGGGTCACCGGAGCCATCATAATCATGTCTTTCCTCCTCCACTCTTCGATCACCGTAGCCTGCTTCTTCACCCTGTTCTTCCAGACCATCATTGTCGTTAAGATACGACAAGATATCACCTCCAGCTAAGATTATGTCCCCCAACACCTATTCTGCTTCCTCGTCTCGTCCGTGCTCCATTGTTTATGCAAATATTACAACATGGCAATTATTACACAAACATGACAGCAGGTGGATATATTAGTGCAAACGTAGACCTAGCTTATTCCGGGTTTGGGGTGGCCTCGGCAACGCTTCAAGGGTAGGGGCGCGGCGGGAGTGGGTAGGAGACCGACATCGTTTTTTTCTAGGGTTTGGGTGTCCTCGAGAGTTTTGGTCGAGCGAGAGGGCCGGGGGGTGCTCTCGTGGTATAAGTTATCACGGTCGAAGTTATCCGGGAGGGGGCTATATCGACAACGACGACATACATACATTGGAAAATAATGTTATCGGGGAGGGGGTAGGTCGAACCCCCCCCCTCGTGTTGAAGTTATCGGGACACGGGGTATATCGACAACGACATATCCGATAAAAAATAAGAAGACGAAGAAGAAATAAAAAGAGGAGAAGAAGATATTAATAGAGGAGAAGATTGAATTAAAAAAAGAAGAAATAAAAAGAGGAGAAGAAGAAAGGAATAGAGGAGAAGATCGAAGAAAAAAAGAAGAAAAAAGAGACTCCTGACATGTACTTTCTTCGATCTTCTCCTCTATTCCTTTCTTCTTCTCCTCTATCGGGGAGGGGGTGGGTCTACCTGTACCCCGCCTCCTGACAGATTGACCCATTTGCACTTAAACAAAGGGACCTTAAAATCATGTTCGTAGTCAAGTTCCCATATGTCCATTATGTAACCATAATATGTGTCCTTTCCCCTCTCGGTTGCTGCATCAAAGCGGACACCGCTGTTTTGGTTGGTGCTCTTTTGATCTTGGGCGATCGTGTAAAATGTATTCCCATTTATCTCGTATCCTTTGTAAGTCAATACAGTCGAAGATGGTCCCCTGGACAACGAGTACAACTCATCACAAACAGTGGTGTCACCTCTGAGACGTGTTTCCAACCAACTGCTGAAAGTCCTGATGTGTTCACATGTAATCCAGTCGTCACACTGCTCCGGGTGTTTGGAGCGCAGACTGTTCTTGTGTTCATCGACATACGGGGTCACCAAGGTAGAGTTATGTAGAACTGTGTAGTGTGCTTGAGACTAAGAATATCCGTCCCTGCATATTATTGAGTCCCCTCCAAGCGTGCCTTTTCCAGTCAGTCTCCCCTCATACCGCGATTTCGGGAGACCTATCTTCTTAAGGCCAGGAATGAAGTCAACACAAAACCGAATGACATCCTCTGTTTGATGGCCCATGGAGATGCTTCCTTCTGGCCTAGCGCGGTTACAGACATATTTATTTAGAACTCCCATGAACCTCTCAAAGGGGAACATATTGTGTAGAAATACGGGCCCCAGAATGACAATCTCGTCGACTAGATGAACTAGGACGTGCGTCATGATATTGAAGAAGGATGGTGGGAACACCAGCTCGAAACTGACAAGACATTGCGCCACATCACTCCTTAGCTTTGGTATGATTTCTGGATCGATCACCTCCTGAGAGATTGCATTGAGGAATGCACATAGCTTCACAATGGCTAATTGGACGTTTTCCGGTAGAAGCCCCCTCAATGCAACCGGAAGCAGTTGCGTCATAATCATGTGGCAGTCATGAGACTTTAGGTTCTGGAACTTTTTCTCTGGCATATTTATTATTCCCTTTATATTCGACGAGAAGCCAGTCGGGACCTTCATACTGAGCAGGCATTCAAAGAAGATTTCTTTCTCTTCTTTCGTAAGAGCGTAGCTGGCAGGACCTTCATACTGCTTCGGAGGCGTGCCGTCTTTTTCGTGCAAACGTTGCAGGTCCTCCCGTGCCTCAGGTGTATCTTTTGTCTTCCCATACACGCCCAAGAAGCCTAGCAGGTTCACGCAAAGGTTCTTCGTCACGTGCATCACGTCGATTGAAGAGCGGACCTCTAGCTCTTTCCAGTAGGGTAGGTCCCAAATATAGATTTCTTCTTCCACATGGGTGTGTGTCCCTCAGCGTCATTCGGAACAGCTAGTCCGCCGGGACCCTTTCCAAAGATTATGTGTAAATCATTGACCATAGCAAGTACGTGATCACCGGTACACATGGCGGGCTTCTTCCGGTGATCTGCCTCGCCTTTCAAATGCTTGCCTTTCTTTCGACATTGATGGTTGGTCGAAAGAAATTGACGATGGCCCAGGTACATATTCTTCCTGCATTTGTCCAGGTATATACTTTCAGTGTCATCTAAACAGTGCATGCATCCGTGGTATCCCTTGTTTGTCTGTCCTGAAAGTTTATTGAGAGCGGGCCAATCGTTGATGGTTAAAAACAGCAACGCGTGCAGGTTAAATTCCTCCTGTTTGTGCTCATCCCACGTACGTACACCGTTTCCATTCCACAGCTGTAAAAGTTCTTCAACTAATGGCCTTAGGTACACATCAATGTCGTTGCCGGGTTGCTTAGGGCCTTGGATGAGAACTGTCATCATAATGAACTTCCGCTTCATGCACATCCAAGGAGGAAGGTTATACATACATAGAGTCACGGGCCAGGTGCTGTGATTGCTGCTCTGCTCCCCGAAAGGATTAATGCCATCCGCGCTTAAACCAAACCATACGTTCCTTGGGTCAGCTGCAAACTCAGCCCAGTACTTTCTCTCGATTTTTCTTCACTGCGACCCGTCAGCGGGTGCTCTCAACTTCCCGTCTTTCTGACGGTCCTCACTGTGCCATCGCATCAACTTGGCATGCTCTTCGTTTCTGGACAGACGTTTCAACCGTGGTATTATATGAGCATACCACATCACCTTCGCAGGAACCCTCTTCCTGGGGGCTCGCTGTCAACATCACCAGGGTCATCTCATCTGATCTTATACCGCAATGCACCGCATACCGGGCATGCGTTCAGATCCTTGTACGCACCGCGGTAGAGGATGTAGTCATTAGGGCATGCATGTATCTTCTGCACCTCCAATCCTAGAGGGCATACGATCTTCTTTGCTGCGTATGTACTGTCGGGCAATTCGTTATCCTTTGGAAGCTTCTTCTTCAATATTTTCAATAGTTTCTCAAATCCTTTGTCAGGCACAGCATTCTCTGCCTTCCACTGCAGCAACTCCAGTACGGTACCGAGCTTTGTGTTGCCATCTTCGCAATTGGGGTACAACCCTTTTTTGTTATCCTCTAACATGCGATCGAACTTCAGCTTCTCCTTTTGACTTTCGCATTGCGTCCTTGCGTCGACAATGACCCGGCGGAGATCATCATCATCGGGCACTGGTTCCTCTTGATCTTCAGCAGCTTCCCCCGTTGCAGCATCATTGGGCACATCGTCTGGTTCCTCTTGATCTTCAGCAGCTTCCCCCGTTGCAGCATCACCGTATTCAGGGGGCACATAGTTGTCATCGTCCTCTTCTTCTTCGCCGTCTTCCATCATAACCCCTATTTCTCCGTGCCTCGTCCAAACATTATAGTGTGGCATGAAACCCTTGTAAAGCAGGTGGGTGTGAAGGATTTCCGGTCAGAGTAACACTTCGTATTCCCACATGTAGGGCATGGACAACACATAAAACCATTCTGCTTGTTTGCCTCAGCCACTTCGAGAAAATCATGCACGCCCTTAATGTACTCGGAGGTGTGTCTGTCATCGTACATCCATTGCCGGTTCATCTGCGTGCATTATATATAATTAAGTGTGTCAAAAACCATTACAGAACATCATGAATAGATAATTAAGTGACCAAATTAATAGAAGTTCATCATCACATTAAACCAAAGTACATACATAGTTCTCATCTAACAACATATAGCTCTCCAGAGCATCTAATTAATTAAACCATACATTGAAACTATGTAAAACATTGCAATGCGAAAACAAATGCGATCATAATCGCAACCAAGGTAACAATTGATCCAACGGCATAATGATACCAAGCCTCGGTATGAATGGCATATTTTTTAATCCTTCTAATCTTCAAGCGCATTGCATCCATCTTGATCTTGTGATCATCGACGACATCCGCAACATGCAACTCCAATATCATCTTCTCCTCCTCAATTTTTTTATTTTTTCCTTCAAGTAATTGTTTTCTTCTTCAACTAAATTTAACCTCTCGACAATAGGGTCGGTTGGAATTTCCGGTTCAACCACATCCTATATAAATAAAATCTATGTCACGTTGGTCGGCATAATTGTCATAAACAATAAATGAACCAAATAGTTATAAAAAGATAATATATACCACATCTGAATCATAGACAGGACAAGGGCCGACGGGGGCGGATACCAAAACCATCGCACTATATAATAAGAAGGAATAATAAAAGTAATAATATTAGACAAGTATCTATCTAAGTAAGAATTTTTTTTCTTTCAGAAAGAAGATAAGAACAAGAGGCTTACCGCGGTGGTGCTGGCGACGAGATCGGCGCGGGCGATCGACGGCGGTGAAGACGGGGACGGGACGTGACGGACCGCTAAACCTAGACAAATCTCGGGGAAAATGGAACTCGGAGGTCGAGTTTCGAGAGGAGAAAGATTAACTAGTGTGGCTCAGACATTTCATCGAACACCTCATGTGCATAGGAGGTGAGCTAGAGCGCCCAAATGCCCTCCCCTCGACGGCCAGAAAAAATAGAGCACTGGGGAGTGCTCTGCTGCGGCGGGTATATATAGGCAGCTCATTTGTCCCAGTTCGTGGCTAGAACCGGTACTAAATCCGGGCCTTCTGTCCCGGTTCATGCCAAGAACCGGGACCAATGGTTGTGGGCCAGGAGCGAGGCCCATTAGTCCCGGTTCGTGCCACGAACCGGGACAAATGGTTCCATACGAATCGGGACCAATGCCCACGAGGCCCCGGCCGGCCCCCTGGGCTCACGAACCGGGACGAATGCCCCATGGGTCCCGGTTCATGACTGAACCGGGACTAATGGGCTTGCCATGCCCGAACGAGAGCCCTGTTTTCTACTAGTGTAGCATGCCATCAGCGTCTGAAGCACAAGAATGACAGCAGAAAACAGACGAACCGATCATGTTTTTTTTCAAGGATACAACTGATCAAAAATTGTGTGCTAGCTAGTCAGTCAGTCAGCTGATCAGTGTGTGTGCATGCAAGCTTGTTTTCTTGTTTGGAAACAGATGTGTATGCAAGCTACTCCTAGTTAGCTAGCTTTTCAAGATAGCGGCCGGTGCATGAAGCATCATATGTGCAAGTGCAGGCCAGATGGTTAGAAAGCACAACTGACAATAGAAACCTTTTCCCCTTGACTAAGCTTTTCTAGTTCCCTCAGGTCGTCCGGAAACGGATAGCAGCATATGGCCTTAGATATCCATCCATGCAATCAGTGGCAGCCACCAGTAGAAAACTAGAGGCGGTGAGGTGATGCGTGCCGGCAGGGCCCGCCGTGAGAAGTCAAGCGGAAGACGCACGTAGTGGCTGTCACGCGGAGGCGGAGGCGGGAGGCCGGCCGTAGTCCCGAGTCAAAAGGGCAATCAACAAACTATCATCCATGTCCATCGCAGGTGCGGTGCGCCGGTGCCCCGTGTGATTGAGATACTAGCTCGATAGATGGTGTATTGATTGATGGGGCCGGGGAATCAAGTAACACTTCAGCTTCGGTATACCCCTTCTAAATACATCGAGGGCTGAGATTAACTCATACCCCTTCGTCACAAAGGGTAGGATGGTCTTTTTTAGAAATACGTTGTATGCGTGCAGGTACACGACCTTTCCACCTCCCCGTGGGCCGGCCCATTTACGTTCTTTTTACTCATACCCCTTCTAAATACATCGAGGGCTGAGATTAACTCATACCCCTTCGTCACAAAGAGTAGGATGGTCTTTTTTAGAAATACGTTGTATGCGTGCAGGTACACGACCTTTCCACCTCGCCGTGGGACGGCCCATTTACGTTCTTTTTACTCTTCTTTTAAGATTAAAAAAATCAGTGTTCAACATGATTTGAACTCGAGACCACAGGCTGCAAACAAATTGTGGTAACCAACAAGACACCTTATTTGTTGTGTTTTTAATACTTCTTTTCTCTTTTTCAACAAAACCAGGCCCGTCAGTAAGGCATACGGAATGCGCGACCGCACAGGGCCCCAAATCGCACTAATTAGGGGCTAATTACATGGGATGTCACACACAGTCTAACTGGCTAGTGATTCATTTCTTTTCATCTCATCTGAGAACGATTTTTTCTCCCGCTGAATTCCCAACTGCATGCGTCATTTATTTTCTGATCTTGCCCCTGATTTGCATGCCATGAAAATCGGAGAGGAAATAAAATCACAACCGCTACATTCGTGGGGCCGTTTTTAGGCAATCAACTCGTGTGTTTTTTCACCGTAGACCGACCACGGCGAATTAGGAATCAAAGAGGTAGAAATCAAATACACCTAATATTTTTGAATTACTATTGCAGCTAATCTAATACTCTGCATCCACACAGCGAGCCACGCCATCTGAATTATTCTAGCCGTTGATCCAGTATAGCACAGCGAGCCACAAGGAGCCTACATCTACATCAAGACATGTGGGTACGATCGGAATCAATTAAGCAATGCTTGCTTTTTTTTTTGAAATTTTGCATGTGTGCTTGCCTGCTGGTTTAGCTAGCGACCCCACCCCCATGCCTGCCCATTTTACACTTTCTTCGCTTGTAGGACTTTCAAAATTAAGAAATCTTTATTCACAAAATTAATAAATCTTTGCGTTTGTTAAAACTTCGTACTTTTTTAAAAAAAAGTGTGTGCTTTGCTATTTGTGTTCAACATCAATTGTTGAAAAATTGTTAATTTTTTTGGAAAAAGTGTTCAAGTTTATAAAATTTTCATACACAATTTGAAATTCCAAAATTAATTTAAAAATTCAAGAAATGGTTAGGATATAATAAGATGCTCATGTTGATTGATAATGACTGAAATTGTAACTAACCGAAGCATTAAATTAGGAAAAACTATATGCTCACCGATGCACCCGTCTGGCCTAGTCTAGCACACTCCTCTCAACTGGTGTTTTTTTGGACCATGGATAAATGAACCCAACTTGTTGCAGCTGCCTGACACGGACATATGAGGCACCATGCCACCTTTGAATGACTTTTGACACCATTTGCATGTTGCGACACGTCCAGCCATTTATCGGCCCTTTTCCACCGATAAAACTTCAGAAAAATTTAGAACTTGTCAAAAATCCAAACAACTTGACACGATGTCTTGAATTGGTCACAAAAGCTAGTGGAAAAAATTTGGGGTCATTTGACGGATGTCGAAAAACAACTTGATTTCAAACGGACCATTCTCGGCTTCGGTTGCACGTGGTCTATTTTTTGTATATCTCAGGACGGACCCTAACTTTTGCAGGCAGGTGGGAATGCCCATGGTAGGCATTCATGTCAGGTTTGAACGATTTCCAACAGCATATGCATGTTGCGACATGTCTGGTCATTTATCGGCTTTTTTTCACCAGGAAAACTCCAGAAGATGCGAAACTTGTCAAAAACCCAAACAAATTGGCATGGTGCCTAGAATTGGTCATACATGGCCATGGAATAAATTAGGGTTATTTCGAGGATGTTGAGAGGCAATGTGCTCTCAGTCGGAGCCTTCTAGCATATCCGGACACCCTCCGTTGAACATGGTCTGGTTGTGGACATCCATAACATTAATACAACTTTTGCAGGATAGTGAGCATGCCCATGGTAGACATCCATGGCAGGTTTGAATGATTTACGATATCATATGCAAGTTGCGACACGGCTAACCATTTATCGGCCTTTTTTATATCTGAAAACCCCAGAAAATGCAAAACTTGTCTAAAACCCAAACAACTTGGCAGGGTGCTTTGAATTGGCCATACAAGGCGACGAAAAAAAATTGAATCAAGTTGACGGATGTCGAGAAACAACGTTCTCTCAAACAGAGCCTTCTCGCCTACCCGGACACCATATGTGGAACATGATCAATTTTTGGACATCCTTAAAATGACTCCAACTTTTGCAAGCAGGTTGGCATGCCCATTGTAATCATCCATGTCAGATCATGTTCCACATATGGTGTCCGGGTAGGCGAGAAAACTCCAAAAAAATGCATAATTTATAGGAAAACAAAACAACTTGGAATTGTGCCTTGAATTGGTCATGCAAGGCCATGCAAAATAATTGGGGTCATTTTAATGGTGTCGAGAAACAATATACTCTTTGGCGAAGCCGTGTGGCAAATCTAGACAGCCTCCGTTGAACATGGTCAATTTTTGTACATGCATGAAATTACCCCAATTTTTTTAGTAGTTGGGCATGCCCATGACAGGCATCCATGTCAGGTTTGAACGAATTCCGATATCGTATACAAGTTGCGTCACGTCCTGCCATTTATTGACCATTTTTCACCAAGTAAACTCCAAAAAATGTAAGAATTATCGAAAATTCAAACAACTTAGCATGGTGCCTTGAATTTGTCATAGAAGCTGGTGGCAAAAAATTGGGGTCATTTGAAGGATTTCGAGAAAACAACGTGCTTCATAGGGAGCCTTCTCGCCAACCCGAACACCTGAACATATGTAGTTTTGGACATTCTTGAAACGACCTCAACTTTTACAAGTAGGTGGGCATGCCCATGTTAAGCATTCGTGCCAGGTTTCAATGGTTTCCGACACCGTATGCAAGTTGCGACACGCCCGGTCATTTTTGGTCTTTTTTTTTACCGAGAAAACTCCAGAAAATGCAAAAAAAATTCGGAAACCAAAACATCCTGGCATTATGCCTTAAATTGATCATACAAGGGCATGCGAAAAATGAGGTCATTTAAAGTTCATGGATTTAAAGAAGTCCAAAATTTTAAGAAAATGTTCATGTATTTAAGGAAATGAAAAGACTAGAGAAAAAGAAGAAATAAGGAAAAATAAAAAATAAATAAACCGAATGCCAATGAAAAAAAACTAGACTGAGAAGATGCACAACAAGAAAAATAAAAGAAGTACTCCCACCGATTATATCTAGTCTGCACATAATTTTTTTAAATCTTTTTCAGTATTACTCTGCGCCTTCCCATTTTCTAGCGATCTTTTCCAGATCTGCCGCTGGTAATCCGTCTCGCTAGCAACCTCTCCTATTAAATCTGACTTGGATTTCCAAATCCTAGCCAGTGGGCATGTGCACGCCCACCTCTCCTTTTTTTATTTAAGAAAAGCCCGCCTCTGTTTGGCATGCAACTAATCCCCGTAAATCTGGCCCTTTAATCCGCTTTACTAGATCCTAGCCATGGGCATGTATGCGTATTTACCTCGCCCACCTCCCACGAGCTTCGCAAATCCATCCAGCAGAGCGTCAATAGGATTCCAAAATCAATCAAAGATTGTAACTCGCTCGTAAGCGTGAACCGAGTTATGCAGAAACTAAATATTAGGACTGGAGGGAGCAGCATTGCACAACATGTAAGCTGTCTCAATTGGTTAGAGCATGTGGAGGAAAACCAAGAGGTTAGGAGTTTCAAATCCTACCTCTTGCACTTATTTTTTGAAGGTTAAAAAAAGAAAAAATATATGGGCCAGGCCCAGGACGAAAGGGTGTGACAGGCTGTGTACGTCTATATATACATGTCACATACCGAGATGCGTATATCTTATGATCAAATGACCGTACTATCCTTATACGGTTTGTGAGGGGGGGAGGGGGAGGGGGGTGGGTACCGAAGCAAGGCTCAGTAAGTAAGCGTAAAGCGAGCTTTGCCGTGTCTTGTCTGCGTGAACGGAACAAGGCCATAATAAGGGTTAAGATATGTACTCCCTCCGTTGCTAAATATTTGTCTTTGTAGAGATTTCAATAAGTGATTACATACGAAACAAAATGAGTGAATCTATATTCTAAAATATGTCTATATATATCTGTATGTGTAGTCCATTTAAATCTCTAAAAAGACAAACATTTAAGAACGAAGAGAGAAATAGCTACTATAAGAACAAGATCCAGACCCGGCACGTTTTGCCCTGGATGACAATCCTGGCCCGTCAATGGCTCTAGTGTGTATTCGGAAATTATAGCCGGCTCGAGTTGCCTGTGTAATGGTTCCAAAAATATAGGAATAGCTGCTTCTAAAACTATGGCAAAAAGTGATCAGGATTCTTCAAGCCTCGGGTATAATAGCATCACTAGACGATCCTTCAAACCGGTTAAAGGCATCTTATTTTTTTTTCTTTTTTGCAGGGAAAGGCATCTTCAACACATTTTGCAAAAAATTCAACACGGACCTCTAAAACAAACACAGTACCCGTCCATGGATGCACTCGTGGACACTGATACGGGAGCCGACCAACCAATGATGCCCGCATACATTTAAAAGTAAAGTTGAACAAACCGGATGATTTTATATAAACCAGACCAAAAACATTATATTTCGACATATTTCAACTAAGCAAAATTGGACGAGACTTTTTAAACCTAGTCTAAATGATCGCCTGTCGTGACGGCGTCGATGGCCCACATTTTGTCTTTCCCATGTCCGGCGAGCTCACGGCGTCCCATGTCCTATATATTCTTTCTCGCCGGAGTCCGCCTTGTCGACGGCAGCGGACGCGGTTGGGCCAGCCTCGCGGTGGTGGCAGCCGGACACGAACTGACAAAAAAAAATGTACTGTACTACCCGAAGATGACAAGATTAAGAGTTGGATTCAGTCATGATTAATCGGATCCGATGGCTCCAATAATCAGTATATCGATTGTAGGGCATGTGCCATCTTTATCAAATGGCGAAACTTTTTTGTCCGATCTAGAGTACAAATCGGTTTGTGAACAGTTGTATATGATCGATCATCTGTTGTAGTTTCTGCGGGGGTCCTACGCATGCCTGCATATATCCGGTTGAAGACATCGTTAGCGAATAAAATGGTGGCATGATTCCTATCACTCGTGAGCCAAGCATCACCCCACGCAATGTACACTCCTTTGTCCAAACCTGAGCATGATTAACTAACACACTGTGCAGATGGAGACCTTCCTGCGGAACATCATGTCGACCGTCATCTGATAGCGAGAGGACAAGACAAGATCGATAGATCATCATGTCCTGCATGATTAACTAACGACCGTTTCATGGCTAACGAAGACACGAAGCGTGCCATGTGAATATGTAAGATACACATTATCATATCAATGCCACGTAGGAACGTAGATCAACACAAATAAATTGAAATAGTAATCATGAAGTTGCAAGATAGGAGTACTTTCGTAGGAATGAAAATGTAAATAGACTTAAAAAAAATCTTTCAGCTGTACTATCACTTCTCCACACGGTTGAATACTAGTTAAGTTTATGTCTTGGGCGAGCAAGAACACAGCGAGGATTTGCTGGCTTCGCACGTCGGTGTCGGTTAATCGTACAAGCACGACGTGTTAACCATTTTCTCTTCTTTCACTATACTTAAACACGGCAATCCGCCTACAATTATAGAAGTATTATTGCTAAGGGCCCACTGGCCGCTAAGCACATTCTTGTTCTTCTACTTGGCGTAGTAATCACGAGAAAATATCTTCTTAGACTGTCAGGAGGGCAAAACACCCCCCGATTTCATTTTTCATTCAAAACGAAACCAGAGCAGAATCTGTTTACACGACTCTTAAGTTCTACCAGACTAAGGAAATAGAAAACTGGCGAAGCCAACAGCCCTAAAGTGCAAATTATTACACACCACAACTCCTTACAAACTAAGAAGAAACGAAAGCTCACTCCATAGCCTTTTTCCTTCCACCACTTCAACCATGACCAGGGACCGGGTTCTAAAACCCCAGCGCCGTCCCACTGCTGTTCATCAGTGCCTCCATCTCCATCGCTTTGTGATACTCGCCACTTTTGATTCTCTTGATTGCTTGGATCGGTGACAGCGGCAGCTCCAGTGGAGTGATGGGACTGAGCGCAGGCATGGTCTTGAAGTTCCTCCTAGGGCTTCTAGGAGACGAGCAACGCCCTAGTGACAGTTTACCAGATCCCTCTCCTCCCATTCCCAGCGACATTTCTGTGAGTGAACTTAGGCTCAGGACACCCTCAGTGTCCATGCCATCAGTCATTCCATTGTCAGCAGGGAAGGGGAAGTGAGTATTGATGCTATCTTCTGGAAGACGAGTTTCAGATTTTCTAGCTGGGAGTCCTTGAAAAGGATCATCCACTTCTTGAGAGTTAGATGGATCTGCCACCAAATTTGTTTAAGGTCAGACCACATCACATTATTGAAAATCATGGAGTTTCTATACTTCCAAATGCACCACATTACACAAGCACATACTGAATTTAAGACTAAGTGTTTCTTTTGTGCTTGCCAGTATCTGGCAACTGACAAGTAAGTGGTACCTAACTCAAGAAAGAAAACATCAGAGATACCTGCCCGGAGCTGTTTAGCAACCACACAGTGGAAAAGCAGATGATCAACGCTCATTGCAAAATAAGCACTCTGGAGGTTTTACAATGCCTCTCTTTAAAAGATTATCTTTAGTCATCAGCTTATTATGAGATAATAACCAGAGAAAAACTTGTACTCGAGGTGGGACGACTACAGACCACACAGAAGGTATGAAAACAGGCTGCACACCTCGAAAGTTAATCACATTATAAAGCGAACTAGTAGAGTAAACCCCATTATTCTCGTATTGCCAGATCAGAGAGTCCTCTCCATCAGAGAGCACAGTGCTTCTGATTATCTGTTCTAGACAGTACCGATCCTCCATCATGGCAGCTGAGAAAGTCCTTCTAAAGGTCAATTTTATATTTGTGCCATCCCAGGTTTCAGCCACAGTCACCCCCTGCTGATGACAGATAGTGTACAGGGGCCAAAACTGTACTGACAAGGGGGATGTGCCAAACCAAATATCCTCCCAAAGTCTAATTTTAGTACCATCTCCTATTTGCCATCTATATCCAAACTTCAAAGCTTTAGCAGCCCACATAACACCCTGCCAAAATTTGGAGGTATTTTGGGTGCTAGCAGCAAAGATGTTTGGGCTCTTTTAAATGTACTTACTATCAACTATATCTCCCCAGATCTTCCCTCCATCCTGGGTGTACCTTCTCACCCAGGTGCCCAAGAGGCACATGTTAACATCCTTGATGTTTGGGATACCCAGACCACCATACTCTTTCCTCATACACATTAGATGCCAGTTAGCAAGATGTAACTTCCTGTTCCCCTCAAAGTCACTCCAAAGGCAATGAGCTAGTTGACTATTGATCAAGTCAAGTGCCCATCTAGGGAATTTAAAGAATGAGAGCAGGTAAACAGGGATACTTGCAAGGCAGGTTTTGATCAAGACAATCCTAACAGAATATGAGAGTAGCTTGCCCCTCCACCCTGCCATTCTTTTGAGGATTTTATCCATAAGAGGTTGTATGTCCTCTCTTCTAAGCTTGTCATAGTGAAGTGGGATACCTAGGTATTTTATGGGAAATGTACCCACAGTACAGCCCATGATGTATTGGAAGGGTTCAATCTCCCCTTCAGAAAGGCCTAATGGTATGATTTCACTCTTAGAATAGTTAATCTTCATACCAGAAACATTCTCAAAGCAGGTTAGAATAGTCTTAAGCATAACTGCTTTTTCAATATCATTATCTAG
Source organism: Triticum aestivum (assembly GCF_018294505.1). Lineage (NCBI taxonomy): Eukaryota > Viridiplantae > Streptophyta > Magnoliopsida > Poales > Poaceae > Triticum > Triticum aestivum. The sequence goes on along the minus strand of NC_057799.1, from coordinate 55,608,867 downwards.
GAAAAGGATAGTGTCATCTGCATATTGCAAGCAGATGACCCCCCAGGGATGAGATCAGAGCACAAACCTCTCACAAGGTCATGTGATGCAGCCTTAATTAGCATTCTGGCCAGCACATCTATTACAAGATTAAACAACAAAGGGGAGGCAGGGTCACCCTGTCTAAGCCCTTTACTAGCAGTAAAGAAGTTCCCTTCTACTCCATTAGTTTTCACACCAATAGAACCTAGTTGAGTAATTTTCTTAATCCAATTAATCCATCTAGGGCCAAAGTTTCTTTTTTCCAGTACCTCATACAAGAAGTCTAGATTAACTTTGTCAAAGGCTTTCTCCTAATCTAGTTTAATCACTACACTAGAGTTATTAGAATGGACAGTAGAATGCAACACCTCATGTGCTGTAACTACACTTTCCAAAATAAACCTGCCTTTTATGAAGGCAGACTGGTTGCTAGAGGTAAGGATGTTCATTAACTTGGCTAATCTATTAGTCAAAACTTTTGTAAAAGTTTTGAAAATACAATTCAAGAGACTAATTGGTCTAAACTTTTTCATACTAGTAGCATCTTTCTCCTTAGGGACTAGAGTGATCATAGCAAAATTAAGTCTATATATGTCAAGCTCCCCCTCATAGAAATCTTTGAAGAGGGCCATAACATCTCCCTTCAAAATCTCCCAGAATTGTTGGAGATAGAGGAAAGAGAGGCCACCAGGACCAGGGGCTCCATCTGAGTAGGATCCAAAGATAGCCTCTTTTACCTCCTCCTCGGTAAAGGGGGCTTGAAGGGATAGATTATCTTCATACTTGACTTTTTCTCCCTCAGAGAAAAAATCATCACTGAGTCTAAAACCTTTTCTATCTTCTTTCTTAAAAAGCTCTTTATAAAAAGAGGTGGCAATATCTAGCATATCTTTAGTATCACTGACAGTGCCATTAGGGCCTTCTAATGAATGGATCAGGGTTTTCCTTCTCCTCTGGTTGGCTATAGTTTGAAAATATTTAGTATTCCTATCTCCTAAAATATCCTTATCCCTAGATCTTTGCTTGGCTTTAATCTCATCTTTCAGCCAAATTTGCTGAAGTTCCTGCAGTATCTTTTTCATCTTATCAACCTCAGGGTTAGACAACTGCTCTGTTTCAGCCCTAATATCTAGAGAGTCAAACTCTTGTGTGAGGCTGGCTTTATGCTTCCTAAGCTCAGCTTCAATATTCCTACTCCATCCTTTAGCAAACTTTCTAAACCTCCTAGCTTTCACCTGCCATATATCTATAGCTTTCTTCTCCTTAACAGGGGCTGTCCAATTCTTAGCAACTAATTCTCTAAAGTCTGCTCTCAACAACCACCACTTTTCAAATTTGAAACTGGTGGGTTTGGGGGGGGGGAGTTCAAGCCAGAATCCCATAGGAGTGGGGTGTGGTCACTCCCCACTCTGGGCAGGGCTTGGGAGCTACTTAAAGGGACAAAGCATCCAGCTCTGTATTGTAGAAAATTCTATCAATGGTGGTCATAACCAAATTACTTTGATTATTTGCCCAAGTGAATTTCCTGCCAGACATTTTAATCTCTAAGAGACTCCATATTTCAATCCAGGCATTAAACTTATCACACCATTGGTGATTGATATTGCCATTACTTTTATCATGATGACATCTAACCAAATTAAAATCTCCCCCAATCAGGGTAGGCTGGTGATCATCTATAAACAAGCTATGAAGCTCAGAGATGAAAGCATCTTTTCCATCATCATAAGGTGAGCCATAAACACTAATCAACCTAAACTTGACCCCACTGGATCTAACAGTGAGATTGCATGAGATAGAGAAGTTAAAGGAACTCCAATTATTTACTTCATAGATATATGAATCCACTCCTACTAGGATGCCTCCAGCAGGGCCCTCAACAGGTAGGTGGTGCCAAACAAAATTCTTGTTATTGCTAACAGATTTCAAGAAAGCAGAAGAGAGTTCTTCTTCTTTTGTTTCTTGAAAGGCAACAATACTAGCTTTGGTCTTGCTAAGCACCTCTACTATGCAAGTTTTCCTCCCTGGGGCAGTTATACCCCTTATATTCCAGAAGAGGCAATTCATCTAAAAAGGTTTTTCTTAGGGTGCTTGCCCCATCCATACTTTGATACTTTGGTCCAAATTCCACTATAATCTATTTCATCACATGTGTCCCCATGACACCCTTCAGGTGTGTGTGGAGAGTTTGTGAGTGTATCTAAACTATCAGGCAACTCTGAAACTCTGTTAGTCTCTCCAATCAGGCTTGGGGCCCCATGATTGGTACTGGCTATTTTTTCCCTAAATCTAATGATGCATCTATATGAGTGTTAGCTCTATAGGACCCCACAGGTCCCTTAGAGTACTTACTATTCTTAGCTATCTCAGCTTTGTTTAACTCAACTACATCTACCTCTATGCCTACTTTTTGAGCAGTAGCAATAAATTCAGGGTCAGAGAAATTCATAAAGGAGTTTTTGAGTAGTGTACCTTTATATGTGTCTTTCTCCTTCTCTAGATTTTGGATCTTCTTCTTGTTGACAGCTATCTCCAACATGGTCTTCCCTCCTACATCAACCCTGGCACTTTTTCTTTGTGCTTGCACTGGTCCCCATTTATTAGTTGGGTCTTTTTGAGTATCCACTACTTGTTCAGTGACGTCTTGGCTGGGGCTGAATATCACTTCATCTCCATCATTGGTAATTTCTCCACTTTCCTCTATCAGGTTGTTGTAGATTTCCTCCTCTTCATCATCTTCCAGTTCCATTGCTTGGATTAGCTGGCGGCTATGTTCATCCACTCCTGAATCCAACATGGTTTGCATGAAGGTGGTGGCAGCTTGCTTGGTGTACTGGGAGCTACTGTTGTTACCCTTATTCATGTTTGCCCCAGCAGAGCTACTTTTACTAACAGATCCACCATTGTTGCCTGTCCCACTAGCAGCAGAAGTGTCTTTGTTGGTTACAGTGTCATCATCTTTCTCAGTAATGTCATCTAGCAGATCATCACTAAGCTCTTCTTCCACAGGAGGCTCCACAATGATACCTATCTTATAAAGTTTCTTACCAATGCCAAAGACCCTACTGGTTGGTATTTTGGTGTAATCCTTGCACCTGATCTGAACTCTGACTACCTCAAAAAAGGATTTGAAATTCCCTTGCCAGTCTACATCAACCAAAGTGCCCACTACAGAGATGAACTGTTCTAGTACAGACCATTCAGCCCATTTTGGGGCTACTCCTGTCAGCTGCAGCCAGACTGTTTGCAGTTCAGCAAGGTGCTCTAGTTCCCCCTTCCATTCTTCAACATTAACAGTAACCCCTTCCATCTCTGGCAGTCCAAAGTTTGGGTAGCCAGCTACTTGAGCTACTGGAATATGTGGGGGGAACTTCACTAAGTATGTCCAGTTGTCTAATTTCCTGACCTGCCAAGGCCAATTGGTCTTATAGATCAAAGAGAAGTTGTGTGCCAGTTCCTCTTTAGTAACTTGCCCAGCTTCTATGTAAACAATCCCTACATTCTTGCCTGTCCCCAAATGTTGATCATTGACATCTGGTACCTCAATTTGGAAGAACCCTAAACCTGTAGCAGCTCTGCCCACAAACTTGGCAGTGTTCCTTGGCTTTTTCCTGACTGGGCATTCCTCCACCTTGTGGTTCACCATTTTGCAAATGAAACATGCCGGGGCTTGTTGGCATTGGGTTTTGTGGTGTCCAGGCTCACCACAGCTGTAGCATATCACATCTGCATACTCCTGTGGTGCCTCTTTGTTCTTGTACACTGCCTTGTTCTTGTTGACAGGCTTGCTCTTCCTTTGCTGATTTCCTGCATTGTTGCTTTTCCCCCCTTCATTCTGTCTTGAGTTGTGTTGTTGTGGTTGCAGGACAGGGCCTGCTCTGCTCTGTTGATTGCTTATCATACCAGATCCTTGCAAGTTCTGAGCACCTCCATGAGGTCGATTCTGCCCAGATTGGCCGCCTGTTGGACCGAGTTGCGCCTGTTGGGGTGGATTCCCTCCTAGAGGCATATTGGACGAATTCCCCCCACTCCAAGCATGGGGATTGTTCCATTGATTCAGAGGGGGAGGGAAGAACGGTCCCTGGTACCACGGGGGAGGTGGCCCTCCCTGGAATCCATACCCAAAGGCAAATTGGGGCGGCGGTGGCCCGAATTGAGGATCGAACTGCGGCATCCATTGCCCCTGATTGCCACCCTCCGCGTTGCTGTTCTGGGATCTGTCCCCCGATCTCTTCTCACGCCCTTGCCCTCTCCCTCTCCCGCGATCTGCCATAGCTCTGAGTTTGGCAAGATCTGGGGGTGATCCTGCCCACCCGCCCCGAGAAATTGAGATGAATCTCACTCTGCTGCGATCAATCCCTTCCTCGATTTGGTTCTGGGTAGGGTAGCAGTCGGCGGTGGTGAAGCTACGCGTGGGGATGAGATCTCTTCTTACCCACACGAGGACGGGGTGAGATTTTGTAGCTGCGTTAGGGTTAACAATTTCCTCATCGATCCACAATTGTCCAAAAATCTCACTCAGGCCCTCTTCCTCATCTTCTCCTGGCACGCTTTCCACCTCAGCCCGATTTGACTTTTCCCTCCTCTTTTCCAATTGCTCTGCACTCCCAAAATCCAGCAGGTCCTTTGAACTTTTTCCATCATTGATGAAGCAGGGGATCTCACCGACGACGGTGATCTGCACTGTCTGGCGAGCTCGGAAGTGGCGGGCGGCAGCTCTTTTGCTAGTCAGATTCCTCAGCTGCGACGGGGACTGGTGTGCAGCTCTACAGAGAGGGGAATCCAAACCTGACTCCAGCGGATACTCTGGCACTCATCCACGGCGAGCCTCCCCGGCCGATCCCCTCGGAGCGCCGTGTAGGTTAAGCTGGACGGCGGCTGGAGGGACCAGAATGCCCTCCATCTCGCCCGCTGCTCCGGATCTGACGAATTCATCTCCGCACGCGCCCATCTGATGATTTTCTCCGGCGAGGTCGATCTCCCTGGTAACAGCTGCTCTAATTCCTCTAGAGTGGCCTCTACACAGATCCTGGTGATGAGCTTCTGGGTCGAATCGCCCCTCAACGGGCGGCGCATCGACCGCTCCATGCGCTCTCGATGCCTCGCCTCCATCTCCTCTTCCCTCTCGAGATCTCGGAGTGTCCTCTTCTGCGCCATAGGGCGGGCGCAGTCGGAGGCGCTCTCTCTCGATGCGGGGCAGAAGGTGTGGGGGCGACGACGGCGAGCGGCGCGGCGAGCGGTGGAGGCGGTGATGGTGGCGGTGGTAGGTGGAGGGGATGAGGCAGGTCGCAGGAGCACACATACCTGGCTCTAATACCAACTTGTCACGCCCAATATGCGATACTATCCTAAAGAGACTCGAAGGTCCCACCAAGGATAGAACCGCATATTGAAACGCTTTTGCAAGGTGGATATCATTATATCTACATTACATAATAGAAGGGGATACATACAAGGCATACAAATGCCGCAAGAATACATCGATACATCATACATAAGAACAACATCCGACTACGGATGAAACACAAACAGAAACTCAAACAATATCCACCCTGCTAGCCCAGGCTGCCGACCAGGAACCTAACCCAAGATCGACGAAGAAGAAGAAGAACTCCAACACAAGTAGACATCGCTCTCGCATCATGAGCATCGCATAACCTGTACCTGCAACTGGTGTTGTAGTAATCTGTGAGCCACGAGGACTCAGCAATCCCATTACCATGGGTATCAAGACTAGCAAAGCTTAATGGGTATGGAAAGGATAAGTGGTGAGGTTGCAGCAGCGACTAAGCAAAGTATGGTGGCTAACATACGCAAATAAGAGCGAGAAGAGAAGCAACGGAACGGTCGTGAAACTAGCAATGATCAAGAAGTGATCCTCAAACTACTTACGTTCAAACATAACCCAAAAAAACCATTTTCACTTCCCGGACTCCGCCGAAAAGATACCATCACGGTTACACACACGGTAGATGCGTTTTATTTAAGTCAAGTGTCAAGTTCTCTACAACCGGACATTAACAAATTCCCATCTGCCACATAACCGCGGGCACGGCTCTCGAAAGTTTATACCCTGCAGGGGTGTCCCAACTTAACCCATTATAAGCTCTCACGGTCAACGAAGGATATTCCTTCTCCGGGGAAGACCCGATCAGTCTCGGAATCCCGGTTTACAAGACATTTTGACAATGGTAAAACAAGACCAGCAAAGCCGCCCGAATGTGCCGACAAATCCCGATAGGAGCTGCACATATCTCGTTCTCAGGGCACACCGGATGAGCAATCCGTACAACTAAAACCAGGCCTCAAGTTTCCCCGAGGTGGCGCTGCAAAGGGCTCTAGTTTGGACCAACGCTCAGAGGAGCACTGGCCCGGGGAGGGGGGTAAAATAAAGATGACCCTCGGGAGCGCGACTCCCAAGGGAAAAAGGCTTAGGTAGGCAAATGGTAAAACCAAGGTTGGGCCTTGCTGGAGGAGTTTTATTCAAAGCGAACTGTCAAGGGGTTCCCATAACACCAACCGCGTAAGGAACGCAAAATCAAGGAACATAACACCGGTATGACGGAAACTAGGGCGGCAAGAGTGGAACAAAACACCAGGCATAAGGCCGAGCCTTCCACCCTTTACCAAGTATATAGATGCATTAATTAAATAAGATATATTGTGATATCCCAACATAAACATAATCCAACATGAAGCAAACTTCATCTTCACCTGCAACTAACAACGCTATAAGAGGGGCTGAGCAAAAAGCGGTAACATAGCCAGACAAAGGTTTGCTAGGAAGGGTGACAAAGGTTAGAGGTGGTTTCATGGCAATTTGGGAGGCTTGAATAGCAAGTGATAGGTAGCGCAGCATAGCGATAGAATGAAGCAACTAGCATAGCAATGATAGTAGTGAGATCCAGGGTAACGATCATCTTGCCTGAAATCCTGCTAGGAAGAAGAACGAGTCCATGAAGAAGATGAAGCCACGAAGACGAACCAAGCATAGACGAACGAATCCTCACGATCGCAACGAAACGGGAACTATCGAGAAGAAGCACACAACATGGTAAACACACCACACATGAACAAGGCATGATGCTCAACCAAGTATGATGCATGACAAGGCTACATGAGGCTACACATGGCAAGAGATGATGCATACAAGAACAACACATCAAAGCAAGTTTAAATGAGGACGGAAACAACATATAACAACTCCGGTATATCCCCATCTGCAAATTTCGAAATTGGTCCAGATCTGAATAAACCTTATGTTCAAGTTATTAAACAGCAAGTTAAGATGCACCAAGATGATCTACACGAAATTCTAGTCAAGTTACATATAAAGATCATTTAGTTCGGAGCTACGGCCTAGAAGATATGAGCAAAACAAGTCAACCATGGCATTGATGCAAAATGCATTCAAACATCAAGAAAACACACTCAAGATAAGGATCCAACAAGATAAGATGAAACTACGTGCAATTCTAAGCAAGTTTCATATAGAGCATGCTCAAAACGGAGCAACGGTGCAACACATACACTCCAAACAAGATATAACAACAATCTGTCCAAAACAGCAACTAGGCATTTTGCGCGCATCAAAACAATATGCTACAGCATCCTAACATGAGAGAAAAAGGCATGGACATGATGTACAGGTAAAGCATGAAAAAACATGAACACTGAGATATCTCTAGAAATCACTAGAGCATGCTCAAAAGGACATGGCAAGATTGCAAATAATAACAGTTTCACAGACTTGGCAGAAATCACTGGACATGGCAGAAATAACATCAGATTAGTAAGTTTAGAGCTATCAAACAACATGCTACAGGAACAGATCATAGCAAACAAAGGCATGGAATGAATCTACTAATTTTATAGAAAAAAGTCCCTTAATGATCACGAGCCAAAAAGGCACAGAAGATATGATGGCACCCATGTAAACATAGCAAGTTTCATAAAAAGATTCAGACTTGGCAGAAAAATTGAGCATGGCATAAACAGAATTATGAAGGCATCTTTGGGAGCTCAGATCACTCATCACAAAGATTTTATGGCATGTGAAGGCATCCAACAGTAAGAAGACACATTTATGAAGCTAAACATGTCAATAGCATAGTTCATAGGGTGCACGGATCATTAGCAAAACACATGTCAAAACAGAACTTCATGTTAACAGGCTGACAGCAACATTATTTAGCAATTTAAGAGTAAGTTTGCAACAAGCTACAACAGTCTATAAATGCAACCAAGGGCATGGATGGATACATCATACCATGTATAACAAAACACCCTTAGTGAAAATCTCCAGATTATGCATAGAACTCATGGTAGCAGCATGGCAACATAGCAACAAAATATAACAGACTCAGACTTAGCAGAAATGACCAAGTCACAGAAATCAGCAACATCTTGGAGGCTACTTTGCATGCTTGTGCTAGTCACACCATATTTCACAAAAATACAAGACAAGCATCCCTGTAAAGATGGCATGATCTAGTTCAAAACTCATGTAGACATCAAGCTTATTCTATAAACAGACAACAGTTAACATCATATATCACTCTTGCAACGAAGATTAGGGCATCAAGATGGACTCAAACAAGCATGGCACAATGGAACAAAATGACGAGCATCTCACAATGAACATTCCTACATATTATATGCATGAAACGGAGCTACACACAAGCAGTTATGATGCGATGAACAAGGCAACATAATGCAAAAAATCTCAGGGACTTGGTAGAAATTAGACCTCGCAGAAAACGGGAGGGAGAGATTCCGGGACGGAGGGATTAACAGACAGTAGATTAAGGCAGAGCTAATTAACTACTATAGATGAATTAGTAGACAGTAGTAGTTTGTTGTTGGGTTGAATGCCCTGTCTATAAAACGGTGGTCGGATCCCTGCACCCTTTCTTCTATGATATAAGATACGTATATTTGTGTGTATTCTAGAAAAAAGAACTTTCACATTACCGCTGCTGATGTTCCAATCTGGATATCATTTGGAGTAAGTGCTAATTAGGAATAGAGCTCCAATAAACGAAAGTTTAGAGCAAAATGCTTATTCCATTTATCTTTCAAAAGCTACTTCGTCTGCCATGGTTATGGTAATTATCGTTTGAGTGCGTGCGTACGAGCGTGGTAGGACGAAGCCGCTCAAGGTTGGTCAGGGTGTGCTCGTTGCTTTCGGATGTAAAATTAATAGTGTGTAGACTTCAAAGATGAATTGTTCAATGTTGGAGTATAAACCAAATATTTAGTACACTATCAATGAATTTTTTAAGCTCAATGAGAGGATCATGTCATTACTCATCATTGGAACGGATTTCAAAAGACTCTCAAATATCAACGCAGAGTGTTGATGCCTTGGATTATCAAATAACCGTGACGTCTCATTCCGTCCATGAGCCTGCCCTCCACATCACACCACACGTGCCGACGTGTGCTAGTTTAAATCCACACGCACACATGTTCCTTAGGCCAACTCCACCGCGCGACCCCATCCTGTCCGCGTACGTCCGTTTGTGGTAAACTGACGAACCAGACGGCCCAGCGCGCGGGCGCAAACAGACATTTGTCCGTTTTCTGTCCGCTTTCGACCCACCCCGGCCCAAGTTTGCGCCGCTTTTGGGGTGAAACGGACAGCATGCGGACGCGCGGGCCGTCTGCGCGTGTCCTCCCCTGGCCCGCCCGTCGGTGGCACAGGGGCTCCTTTTTCTATCCGCCCCTTCCTCCCTCCGGCCGCACACCCTCCACTCTTCTCCACTCTTCCCCACTCTTCCCTCGCCGTCGTCATCGCCGCCGCCGCTGCCATTGCAGCTATGCAGCTCGGACGTGTGCTCGCCCAGCCCCTTCCTCTCAGCGGATCCGAGCTACCCAAACCACGGCACCTGATTTGCGCACCCGCCGGCCGGATTTGGGGCGGATCCGGTCAGTCTTGAGCTCGCCCGGCTGTGGGAGGCCGCGCCGCGCCATGGACTGGCCGGGCACGGGGCCGGAAGGCCCTGGCAGGGTCGCAAGGCCGCATGCAGGCAGTGGCTCCTCCTCTAGTCGCTCAGATGTACACCGTCGGTGGTCCGCCGGCAGATACACCAATGGCGGTCGGCCGGGCTCAGTGCTAGCCCAATAGCTCGTCGGTGCACCGTTGCCACTCATTAAGTGCGACCACTGCCTAAAGAAGGTCGTGCGCCGCGTGTCTACAACGCCGGAACTGTTGTAAATATGCCCTAGAGGCAATAATAAAATGGTTATTATTGTATTTCCTTGTTCATGATAATTGTCTATTGTTCATGCTATAATTGTATTAACTGGAAACCGTAATACATGTGTGAATACATAGACCACAACATGTCCCTAGTAAGCCTCTAGTTGACTAGCTCGTTGATCAATAGATGGTTATGGTTTCCTGACCATGGACATTGGATGTCATTGATAACGGGACACATCATTAGGAGAATGATGTGATGGACAAGACCCAATCCTAAGCATAGCACAAGATCGTGTAGTTCGTTTGCTAAGAGCTTTTCTAATGTCAAGTATCGTTTCCTTAGACCATGAGATTGTGCAACTCCCGGATACCGTAGGAATGCTTTGGGTGTACCAAACGTCACAACGTAACTGGGTGGCTATAAAGGTACACTACAGGTATCTCCGAAAGTGTCTGTTGGGTTGACACGAATCGAGATTGGGATTTGTCACTCCGTATGACGGAGAGGTATCTCTGGGCCCACTCGGTAATGCATCATCATAATGAGCTCAATGTGACCAAGTGGTTGGTCACGGGATCATGCATTACGGTACGAGTAAAGTGACTTGTCGGTAACGAGATTGAACGAGGTATTGGGATACCGACGATCAAATCTCGGGCAAGTAACATACCGATAGACAAAGGGAATTGTATACGGGATTGATTGAATCCTCGACATCGTGGTTCATACGATGAGATCATCGAAGAGCATGTGGGAGCCAACAAGGGTATCTAGATCCCGCTGTTGGTTATGGACCGGAGAGTCGTCTCGGTCATGTCTGCGTGTCTCCCGAACCCGTAGGGTCTACACACTTATGGTTCGGTGACGCTAGGGTTGTAGAGATATTAGTATGTGGTAACCCGAAAGTTGTTCGGAGTCCCGAATGAGATCCCGGACATCACGAGGAGTTCCGGAATGGTCCGGAGGTAAATATTTGTATATAGGAAGTCCAGTTTCGGCCGCCGGGAAAGTTTCGGGGGTCACCGGTATTGTACCGGGACCACCGGAAGGGTCCCGGGGGTCCACCGGGTGGGGCCACCTATCCCGGAGGGCCCCATGGGCTGAAGTGGGAAGGGAACCAGCCCCTGGTGGGCTGGTGCGCCCCCCATGGGCCTCCCCCTGCGCCAAGGGTTGGAAACCCTGGGGGTGGGGGCGCCCCACCTGACTTGGGGGGCAAGTTTCCCCCTTGGCCGCCACCCCCCTTGAGATTGGATCTCTAGGGCCGGCGCCCCCCCATAGGGCCCCTATATAAAGAGGGGGGAGGGAGGGCTGCAGGACCAAGCCCCTGGCGCCTCCCTCTTCCCCCCGTAACACCTCTCCCTCTCGCTGAGCTTGGCGAAGCCCTGCCGAGATCCCCGCTGCTTCCACCACCACGCCGTCGTGCTGCTGGATCTCCATCAACCTCTCCTCCCCCCTTGCTGGATCAAGAAGGAGGAGACGTCTGTCCCAACCGTACGTGTGTTGAACGCGGAGGTGCCGTCCGTTCGGCGCTAGGATCATCGGTGATTTGGATCACGACGAGTACGACTCCATCAACCCCATTCTCTTGAACGCTTCCGCTCGCGATCTACAAGGGTATGTAGATGCACTCCTCTCTCTCGTTGCTAGATGACTCCATAGATTGATCTTGGTGATGCGTAGAAAATTTTAAATTTCTGCTACGTTCCCCAACAGTGGCATCATGAGCTAGGTCTAAGCGTAGATTATATGCACGAGTAGAACACAAAGGTGGCTACGTTCCCCAACAGTGGCATCCTTTTGTGGGCGATGATTTGTTCAATTTGCTTACCGTTACTAGTCTTATCTTGATTCGGCGGCATTGTGGGATGAAGCGGCCCGGACCGACTTTACACGTACTCTTACGTGAGACAGGTTCCACCGATTGACATGCACTTGATGCATAAGGTGGCTAGCGGGTGTCTGTCTCTCCCACTTTAATCGGATCGGATTCGATGAAGAGGGTCCTTATGAAGGGTAAATAGCAATTGGCATATCACCGTTGTGGCTTTTGCGTAGGTAAGAAACGTTCTTGCTAGAAACCCATAGCAGCCACGTAAAACATGCAACAACAATTAGAGGACGTCTAACTTGTTTTTGCAGGGTATGCTATGTGATGTGATATGGCCAAAAGGATGTGATGAATTATATATGTGATGTATGAGATTGATCATGTTCTTGTAATAGGAATCACGACTTGCATGTCGATGAGTATGACAACCGGCAGGAGCCATAGGAGTTGTCTTAATTTATTGTATGACCTGCGTGTCAATGAAAAACGCCATGTAATTACTTTACTTTATTGCTAACCGTTAGCCATAGTAGTAGAAGTAATAGTTGGCGAGACAACTTCATGAAGACACGATGAGGGAGATCATGATGTCATGCCGGTGACGAAGGTGATCATGCCGCGCCTCGAAGATGGAGATCAAAAGGCACAAGATGATATTGGCCATATCATGTCACTTTATGATTTGCATGTGATGTTTGTCATGTATACATCTTATTTGTTTAGAACGACGGTAGCATAAATAAGATGATCCCTCACTAAAATTTCAAGAGATGTGTTCCCCCTAACTGTGCACCGTTGCAAAGGTTCGTTGTTTCGAAGCACCACGTGATGATCGGGTGTGATAGATTCTAACGTTCGCATACAACGGGTGTAAGCTAGATTTACACATGCGAAACACTTAGGTTGACTTGACGAGCCTAGCGTGTACAAACATGGCCTCGGAACACAAGAGACCGAAAGGTCGAACATGAGTGATATAGTAGATACGATCAACATGGAGATGTTCACCGATGATGACTAGTCCGTCTCACGTGATGATCGGGCATGGCCTAGTTGACTCGGATCATGTATCACTTAGATGACTAGAGGGATGTCTATCTGAGTGGGAGTTCATTAAATAATTTGATTAGATGAACTTAATTATCATGAACAAAGTCAAAAGGTCTTTGCAAATTATGTCGTAGCTTACGCTTTAGTTCTACTAAAGATATGTTCCTAGAGAAAATTTAGTTAAAAGTTGATAGTAGCAATTATGCGGACTGGGTCCGTAAACTAAGGATTGTCCTCATTGCTGCACAGAAGGCTTATGTCCTTAATGCACCGCTCGGTGTGCTGAACCTCGAGCGTCGTCTATAGATGTTGCGAAACATCTGACATACACATTTTGATGACTACGTGATAGTTCAGTGTGTGATGCTAACGGTTTAAAATTGTGGCACCAAAGACATTTTTGAAACGTCGCAGAACATATGAGATGTTCCAAAGACTGAAATCGGGATTTCAGACTAGTGCCCACGTCAAGAGGTATGAGACCTCTGACAAGTTTCTTAAGCCTGCAAACTAAGGGAGAAAAGCTCAATCGTTGAGCATGTGCTCGGATTGTCTGAGTACTACAATCGCTTGAATCGAGTGGGAGTTGTCTTCCAGATGAGATAGTGATGGTGCTCCATAGTCACTGCCACCAAGCTATTAGAGCTTTGTGATGAACTATAACATATTAGGGATAGACATGATGATCCTTGAGCAACTCGTGATGTTTGACACCGCGAAAGTAGAAATCAAGTAGGAGCATCAATTGTTGATGGTTAGTAAAACCACTAGTTTCAAGAAGGGCAAGGGCAAGAAGGGATACTTCATGAAACGGCAAATCAGTTGTTGCTCCAGCGAACAAACCCAAGGTTGAACCCAAACCCGAGACTAAGTGCTTCTGTAATGAGGGGAACGGTCACTGAAGCAGAACTACCCTAGATACTTGGTAGATGAGAAGGCAGGCAAGGTCGACAGAAGTATATTAATGTGTACTTTACTAGTACTCCTAGTAGCACCAGGGTATTAGATAGCGGTTCGGCTGCTAAATGTTGGTAACTCGAAATAAAAAGGCTACGGAATAAACGGAGACTAGCTAAAGGTGAGATGACGATATGTGTTGGAAGTGTTTCCAAGGTTGATGTGATCAAACATCGCACGCTCCCTCTACCATCGAGATTGGTGTTAAACCTAAATAATCATTATTTGGTGTTTGCGTTGAGCATAGACATGATTGGATTATGTTTATCGCAATACGGTAATTCATTTAAGGAGAATAATGGTTACTCTGTTTATTTGAATAATGCCTTCAATGGTCTTGCACCTAAAATGAATCTCGATCGTAGTGATACACATGTTCGTGCCAAAAGATATAAAATAGTAATGATAGTACCACATACTTGTGGCACTGCCATTTGAGTCATATTAGTATAAAACGCATGAAGAAGCTCCATGTAGATGGATCTTTGGACTCACTCGTTTTTGAAAAGATTGAGACATGTGAACCATGTCTATTGGTATATATGCATGAAGAAACTCCATGCAGATGGATCGTTTGGAGTCACTTGATTTTGAATCACTTGAGACATGCAAATCATACCACATGGGCAAGATGACTGAAAGGCCTCTTTTTCAGTAAGATGAAACAAGAGAGCAACTTGTTGGAAGTAATACATTTGATGTGTGCAGTCCAATGAGTGATGAGGCACGCAGTGGATATCGTTATGTTCTTACTTCACAGATGATTTGAGTAGATGCTGAGAATATTTACTTGATGAAACACAAGTCTGAATTATTGAAAGGTTCAAGTAATTTCAGAGTGAAGTTGAAGATCGTCGTGACAAGAGGATAAAATGTCTGTGATATGATCATAGAGATGAATATCTGAGTTACGAGTTTGGCACACAATTAAGACATTGTGGAAATTGTTTCACAACTAATACCGCCTGGAACACCATACTGTGATGGTGTGTCCGAACATCATAACTGCACCCTATTGGATATGGTGCATACCATGATGTCTCTTATCGAATTACCACTATCATTTATGGGTTAGGCATTAGAGACAACCGCATTCACTTTAAATAGGGCAGCACGCAATTCCGTTGAGACGACACCGTATGAACTATGGTTTAGAGAAACCTAAGCTGTCGTTTCTTAAAAGTTTGGGGCTGCGACGCTTATGTGGAAAAGTTTCAGGCTGATAAGCTCGAACCCAAAGCGGATAAATGCATCTTCATAGAATACCCAAAGCAGTTGGGTATACCTCCTATTTCAGATCCGGACGCAAAGTGATTGTTTCTAGAAACAGGTCCTTTCTCGAGGAAAAGTTTCTCTCAAAAGAATTGAGTGGGAGGAAGGTGGAGACTTGATGAGGTTATTGAACCGTCACTTCAACTAGTGTGTAGCAGGGCACAGGAAGTTGTTCCTGTGGCACCTACACCAATTGAAGTGGAAGCTTATGATCGTGATCATGAAACTTCGGATCAAGTCACTACCAAACCTCGTAGGATGACAAGGATGCATGCTACTTCATAGTGGTACGTAATCCTGTCTTGGAAGTCATGTTGCTAGACAACAATGAACCTACGAGCTATGGAGAAGCGATGATGGGCCCGGATTCCGACGAATGGCTCGAGGCCATAAAATCCGAGAGAGGATTCATGTAGAAAAACAAAGTGTAGACTTTGGAAGAACTACTTGATGGTCGTAAGGCTGTTGGGTGCAGATGGATTTTAAAAGGAAGACAGACAATGATGGTAAGTGTCACCATTAAGAAAGCTCGACTTGCCGTTAAGATGTTTTCCGGCAAGTTCAAGGAGTTGACTGCGATGAGACTTTCTCACTCGTAGCGATGCTAAGAGTCTGTTGGAATTATATTAGCAGTTATTGCATTATTTATGAAATCTTGCAGATAGGATGTCAAAACATTGTTTCCTCAACGATTTTCTTGAGGAAAGGTTGTATGTGATACAACCAGAAGGTTTTGTCAATCCTGAAAGATGCTAACAAGTATGCAAAGCTCCAGCAATCCTTCTAAGGACTGGAGTAAGCATCTCGGAGTTGGAATGTACGCTTTGATGAGATGATCAAAGATTTTGGGTTTTTACAAAGTTTATGAGAAACTTGTATTTCCAAAGAAGTGAGTGGGAGCACTATAGAATTTCTGATGAGTATATGTTGTTGACATATTGTTGATCAGAAATGATGTAGAATTTCTGGAAAGCATACAGGGTTATTTGAAAAGTGTTTTTCAATGGAAAACCTGGATTAAGCTACTTGAACATTGAGCATCAAGATCTATAAGGATAGATCAAAAAACGCTTAATAGTACTTTCGAATGAATACATACCGTGACAAGATTTTGAAGGAGTTCAAAATAGATCAGCAAAGAAGGAGTTCTTGGATGTGTTACAAGGTGTGAGTATTGAGTAAGACTCAAGACCTGACCACGGCAGAAGAGAGAGCAAGGACGAAGGTCGTCCCCTATGCTTTAGACGTAGGCTCTACAGTATGCTATGCTGTGTACCGCACCTGAAGTGTTCCTTGCCATGAATTAGTCAAGGGGTACAAGAGTGATCTAGGAATGGATCACATGACAGCGGTCGAACTTATCCTTAGTAATTAGTGGACTAAGGAATTTTCTCGATTATGGAGGTGGTGAAAGAGTTCGTCGTAAAGGGTTACGTCGATGCAAACTTTGACACCAATCCGGATGACTCTGAGTAGTAAACCGGATTCGTATAGTAGAGCAGTTATTTGGAATAGCTCCAAATAGCGTGTGGTAGCTGCGTCTAGGAGAAGACATAGAGATTTGTAAAGCACACACGGATATGAAAGGTTCAGATCTGTTGACTAATAACCTCTCTCACAAGCGTGATATGATAAAACACCATGGGTGTTGGATTCATTGCAATCACATAGTGACGTGAACTAGATTATTGACTCTAGTGCAAGTGGGAGACTGTTGGAAATATGCCCTAGAGACAATAATAAAATGGTTATTATTGTATTTCCTTGTTCATGATAATTGTCTATTGTTCATGCTATAATTGTATTAACTGGAAACCGTAATACATGTGTGAATACATAGACCACAACATGTCCCTAGTAAGCCTCTAGTTGACTAGCTCGTTGATCAATAGATGGTTATGGTTTCCTGACCATGGACATTGGATGTCATTGATAACGGGATCACATCATTAGGAGAATGATGTGATGGACAAGACCCAATCCTAAGCATAGCACAAGATCGTGTAGTTCGTTTGCTAAGAGCTTTTCTAATGTCAAGTATCGTTTCCTTAGACCATGAGATTGTGCAACTCCCGGATACCGTAGGAATGCTTTGGGTGTACCAAACGTTACAACGTAACTGGGTGGCTATAAAGGTACACTACAGGTATCTCCGAAAGTGTCTGTTGGGTTGACACGAATCGAGATTGGGATTTGTCACTCCGTATGACGGAGAGGTATCTCTGGGCCCACTCGGTAATGCATCATCATAATGAGCTCAATGTGACCAAGTGGTTGGTCACGGGATCATGCATTACGGTACGAGTAAAGTGACTTGTCGGTAACGAGATTGAACGAGGTATTGGGATACCGACGATCAAATCTCGGGCAAGTAACATACCGATAGACAAAGGGAATTGTATACGGGATTGATTGAATTCTCGACATCGTGGTTCATCCGGTGAGATCATCGAGGAGCATGTGGGAGCCAACATGGGTATCCAAATCCCGCTGTTGGTTATTGACCGGAGAGTCGTCTCGGTCATGTCTGCGTGTCTCCCGAACCCGTAGGGTCTACACACTTAAGGTTCGGTGACACTAGGGTTGTAGAGATATTAGTATGCGGTAACCCGAAAGTTGTTCGGAGTCCCGGATGTGATCCCGGACATCACGAGGAGTTCCGGAATGGTCCGGAGGTAAAGATTTGTATATAGGAAGTCCAGTTTCGGCCACCGGGAAAGTTTCGGGGGTCACCGGTATTGTACCGGGACCACCGGAAGGGTCCCGGGGGTCCACCGGGTGGGGCCACCTATCCCGGAGGGCCCCATGGGCTGAAGTGGGAAGGGAACCAGCCCCTGGTGGGCTGGTGCGCCCCCCATGGGCCCCCCTGCGCCAAGGGTTGGAATCCCTGGGGGTGGGGGGCGCCCCACCTGACTTGGGGGGCAAGTTTCCCCCTTGGCCGCCGCCCCCCCTTGAGATTGGATCTCTAGGGCCGGCGCCCCCCCCCACAGGGCCCCTATATAAAGAGGGGAGAGGGAGGGCTGCAGGACCAAGCCCCTGGCGCCTCCCTCTTCCCCCCGTAACACCTCTCCCTCTCGCTGAGCTTGGCGAAGCCCTGCCGAGATCCCCGCTGCTTCCACCACCACGCCGTCGTGCTGCTGGATCTCCATCAACCTCTCCTCCCCCCTTGCTGGATCAAGAAGGAGGAGACGTCTCTCCCAACCGTACGTGTGTTGAACGCGGAGGTGCCGTCTGTTGGGCGATAGGATCATCGGTGATTTGGATCACGACGAGTACGACTCCATCAACCCCGTTCTCTTGAACGCTTCCGCTCGCGATCTACAAGGGTATGTAGATGCACTCCTCTCTCTCGTTGCTAGATGACTCCATAGATTGATCTTGGTGATGCGTAGAAAATTTTAAATTTCTGCTACGTTCCCCAACAGGAACATCCCGGATGGGTGTTCATCAAGTGCTTAAACGATGGTGTATGTGCTCTTTTTAGCTTCGGTTTGTGCTCTTAGGTTTGACTAGTTGTGCTAACTTAAAATTTTATTGTGTAGCATGGATGCAAGTTTTGGTATTGGGAAGAAGAGTACATCAATATATTGATAGAGCGCAATTTAGTAGATGTTCATGCACTTTTAGCTAGCATAGAGGCTGTAGATGAGACAAGTGCACTTGTTGCTAGATTAGAGGCTAGACACGAGACTAGATGCGAGGAAGCAACATCGACTTCTTTAGACTCGAAGAAGAAAGAAGCACGCAAGATCGAGCCTCCTCCGCAAATAAACAATGAATGCATCGGGAAGGCACTAATCCAACTTACAGGAGCAGTTATGGAAGTTGGATATCTTCTAAAATGTATTCTTGTGGTCTTGTTTCTTTGGTCTTGCTTTTCTAGTCAAAATTTGGTGATGTATTCCCATGTACCAAAAAATGAATGAAGAAAAAAGTTAAAGGCTTGCAAAGAAAATTGTATGCGGACAGGATACGGCCGGGATGCGTTCGCGCGTTGGGCGCACGACCACTGCATCCCAGAAACTGCCCGAACATGACCCCATTGCCCTACCCAAACGGACAGAATCCGGGCAAAGTGATGGGATCACGCGGTGGAGTTGGCCTTACACACTCCGCGTCACTAGGTAGTTGGGCCCGGGGCGTGTGGAGCAACTGGACCCTCACCGTTGGAGTAGTGTTTTTTTTTCTTGGAGACCAAGTAGCAGGAAAAAATCTTCGATGTGAGATGGAGATGCGTGGATGTCACTTGGATGGGTTCATGCGTCTCTGTACAGGAAAAGAGACGAGAGAATGTAGTGTACAAGGGACGTTGATGTCTGGATGTACATGTATCTGAAGCCTCCTACGTCACTCCGAAATCCTTGGGATACCTGGCTAGTCAAAGAAAGCATATTCTTTCCACGAAAGTGCGTAGGAGCGCTCGGTGACTCGGCCCACCGAAATCCCACCCATTCATTAGCGTTGGGATTCGCATCTCCTATATTAACTAGTTTGTATTACGCCATGTATCTGTCACACGCTTTCTCTCACACGCTTTCTCTGTATTAAGGCATATACTTATGTCCTGACATTGTCAGGCATAGCCGGCCAACAACCCAGAGACCAAACAATCAATGCTCACGATGCCTCCCACCCCTCTCCTGTCCCCACCAACCCCTTCTTCCCCAGGACGCCACTTCTTCCTTATGAATCCTCTCCCCAAATCCTTTTTAGCTCCTGCACTTCTTCCCCAATCTTCTGCTACACTTGTTCGTCTTGTTCCAGGTTAGTCCTGCACGTCCACGCCAATCTACACCACGTCCGCCCTTGCCACGGACACCAAGCCATGCTTTTCGCCAGCTAGCAAAAACACGTGGGAAGAAGACCATGCCATTCATGACGAGTAGATCGAGCTAGATATTATTTTTTGCGTCCTATGCACCCCGTCTGCCCTGGTCCCCGACTCCATGTACTGCGTGCCCGCGGCCACCGGTGTCCTGGTCGTCCTCGTCGCCGCTAGTAAGTCAGCGACATCATCGTCCTCGTCACCAACAAGCTTGGCATGGTCGTCCTCAGTCTCAGTGCTCAAGGTCGTTGGCTCTTCCTGCTCACGGCCAGCTTCCTTGACATGCCCTTGCCGGCATGGCTTCCTTGATGGCCATGAACATGCTTGGCTCCACCCAGCTTGTTTGCATGTGACAAAACAGAGTCGTGGGCCCCTAAATAAATGCGATTCAATGTGCCGTTGTATACCAGTGTGTATTTATCCTGTATTGGTTCAAAACAAATTAAACTGCATTAATTGCATGCATCCCAAGACAATAACGGACGTGTAGATTTCGGGGGGCTGCAGCGCCGAGTGCTCTACGTCCGCTTCCATTCTTTCCAGATCTACTTCTGCACCTTCTCAGAAATTTCCTTAAGATAAGATTCTTTGTGTAGCTCTTATACTATATTCTACTGATTCAGCATAACAATCCTAACTAAAAATACTCCAAAATCTTTGAGTATGCTGCAAGAATATACTGTTATTATATAAGCACATTTTCGAGGTATCAATGTTTACAAAATAAACATTGTTGCTTTTGCTTACTATTTTGTGATTCTCTTTTGGAACTAGTAAATGCGCTCGTGCAATGCACGTTAATATTTAGACAATATATTAATTGCATGCGGATATTAGGTATGCAATTATTTGTGTGTTAATTCTGTGATTAGTGCAATATTTGGTATGATATTAATTGCACGTTAAACACGTTGAACACTCGCCATTGGAGTAGTGTAGGTCATTGGATTGACTTAGTTTGATGGCCGAGATCAGTTGGATCTGCACCTTTGGGTGTTTTTATATTGGTATAGATACATGAGTACCACTATATGACAAAACCTCGGGTAAAAGTACTATGGATGCAAGGCGAGTCAAAGAAAGCAAATTATGTCACTACTTTTCAAATTCACTTCTGCATGTCCTGAGAAATTTCTTTACAGATAGGCTTTGTGTACCTCTTCTTGTACTAATTCAGAATAAGTAACACTAGTAGAAAAAGGCCCATTTGTCCCGGTTCATAAGGCCCATCTGTCCCGGTTGGGGAACCGGGACTAAAGGGTCGTTACTAATGCCCTAGGCCTTTAGTCCCGATTCTTATACAAACCGGGACAGATGGGCCTCCACGTGGCCGCTCCGGCGAGCCCAGGCAGGAGGGCCTTTGGTCCCGGTTGGTAGCACCAACCGGGACCAATAAGCTTCCACGCGTCAGCATTTCAGCGGCTGGTTTTTTTTTGAAAGGAGGTGATTTTGGGGTTTTGGGGGTTAATTTAGGTTGGTATAGGTAGCTAATAGAGAGATGTGTCCTATCTTATCTCCGTGCTACTGCTACTGCTATGCCTAAACATGACTTAGATTGAAGTGAGGCAACATGTGGTGCATGTCGAAAGTAATGCTAATCCTAACTTGATCAAGTTTGGATTGTACTACTTTCGACATGCACCACATGCATGTTGCCTTCACTTCAATCCAATCCATGTTCATTTCATCTACAGATATATAATAACTCTTCATGCTCGCATCATGCATCATCATAATAACAAGTCCTACTAATCATCATCATACAACTTCTACTCGTTATTAATAACAAGTCATACGATCATCATCCTGATAGTCATCGAACCAACCCTACTTTGTTCTTAGCACATGATCATCAGTATTAGGTAGGACCTAAATACCCTCTTTAAGGTAAAATAGCATAAAACAATATAGACCCTGACTCTCCATTATGGAGAATGGAGATCATCCTGTCTCCAATTCTTGCGCTTCGCTTCCTTTTGCTTTCAAGAACCTCCTTACGACTGTCCATACATTTTTTCCATTTATTGAGTAGCATGTCTCCACTTCTTTGAGAAATCCGGTATGGACAGTTGAGATTCGTAGGATGACCTAGATATATGTTCAAAACACGAAGGCTGCCATTCTGATACATCAAATGAGGCACACAATCCTCTAGGATTCTCTATTGAAAAACATAGTAATAACTTTATAGTTAGCAATGATGTACTAGTTTTAGAAGTATGCAAAAGATGCACGGATGTCGTAATAGTAAAATATCTTACTAGGATATCTCCATGGTAGTTACCGTAGTTCAACACGTGCACTAGTGGCACGTATTGACCATAATGTTGAGGAGTTTTATTGTAGATATTGTAATTCTCAATATCAGTACAAAATCCGACCAGATGATTTTTCTCCTGATAAGTTAATTCGGAGCCATCGGTGTAGTGGGTTTTGTTTACCATGTTCCGCACATTGTTTGAACAATCAAAATAAGCTGTCAATGGAAATAAGCTGTCAACTATTTTGAAATAAACAATATAAATTAGCTAATAACTATGTTTGAGAAACTCACATAGCGGTAGAACTGGAGGCGGATCAACAAGGACCCAAATGTCCATATTGTCTTGCTCGATTTCAGGATCACCAAGATCCATGGTGACAAGCATACCTGTTGGGAATCGTAGCATAATTTAAAATGTTCCTACGCTCACCAAGATGCATCTATGGAGTCTACTAGCAACGAGGGGAAAGGAGTGCATCTACATACCCTCGTAGATCGCGAGCGGAAGCGTTCCAATGAACGTGGATGACGGAGTCGTACTCGCCGTGATCCAAATCACCGATGACCGAGTGCCGAACGGACGGCACCTCCGCGTTCAACACACGTACGGTGCAGCGACGTCTCCTCCTTCTTGATCCAGCAAGGGGGAAGGAGAGGTTGATGGAGATCCAACAGCACGACGGCGTGGTGGTGGATGTAGCGGCTCTCCGGCAGGGCTTCGCCGAGCTTCTGCGAGAGAGAGAGAGGTGTTGCAGGGGAGGAGGGAGGCGCCCAAGGCTGTAGGTTGCTGCCCTCCCTCCCCCCCTTTATATAGGCCCCCTGCGGGGCGCCGGCCCAGGGAGATGGGATCTCCAAAGGGGGGCGGCGGACAAAGGGGGGGAAGGGGTGCCTTGCCCCCCAAGGCAAGGGGGAAGCTCCCCCCCCCCTTAGGGTTCCCAACCCTAGGCGCATGGGGGGAGGCCCAAGGTGGGCGCCCCAGCCCACTAAGGGCTGGTTCCCTTCCACTTTCAGCCCACGGGGCCCTCCGGGATAGGTGGCCCAACCCGGTGGACCCCCGGGACCCTTCCGGTGGTCCCGGTACAATACCGGTAACCCCCGAAACTTTCCCGGTGGCCGAAACTGGACTTCCTATATATAATTCTTCACCTCCGGACCATTCCGGAACCTCTCGTGACGTCCGGGGTCTCATCCGGGACTCCGAACAACTTCCGGGTTTCCGCATACATATATCTCTACAACCCTAGCGTCACCGAACCTTAAGTGTGTAGACCCTACGGGTTCGGGAGACATGCAGACATGACCGAGACGCCTCTCCGGTCAATAACCAACAGCAGGATCTGGATACCCATGTTGGCTCCCACATGTTCCACGATGATCTCATCGGATGAACCACGGTGTCGAGGATTCAATCAATCCCGTATGCAATTCCCTTTGTCAATCGGTATGTTACTTGCCCGAGATTCGATCGTCGGTATCCCAATACCTTGTTCAATCTCGTTACCGGCAAGTCTCTTTACTCGTACCGCAATGCATGATCCCGTGACTAACGCCTTAGTCACATTGAGCTCATTATGATGATGCATTACCGAGTGGGCCCAGAGATACCTCTCCGTCACACGGAGTGACAAATCCCAGTCTCGATCCGTGCCAACCCAACAGACACTTTCGGAGATACCCGTAGTGCACCTTTATAGTCACCCAGTTACGTTGTGACGTTTGGCACACCCAAAGCACTCCTACGGTATCCGGGAGTTGCACGATCTCATGGTCTAAGGAAAAGATACTTGACATTGGAAAAGCTCTAGCAAACGAAACTACACGATCTTTTATGCTATGCTTAGGATTGGGTCTTGTCCATCACATCATTCTCCTAATGATGTGATCCCGTTATCAATGACATCCAATGTCCATAGTCAGGAAACCATGACTATCTGTTGATCAACGAGCTAGTCAACTAGAGGCTTACTAGGAACACGTTGTGGTCTATGCATTCACACATGTATTACGATTTCCGGACAATACAATTATAGCATGAATAATAGACGATTATCATGAACAAAGAAATATAATAATAACCATTTATTATTGCCTCTAGGGCATATTTCCAACAACACCCTCATCAAAACCATACATCTTGCAAAATGCTTCCCAATTTTTGCAACCAAAATGGGTTACGCTCTCAGCATTATACAGATTTACTTCAAAATCCACATCATGATGTGTCCTTAGGTGAATTTTCTTCGTTTCAAAATTTTCATGGTCTTCAAAATCCATCTTCTCCAAGACATAGCGTCTTGCATGGCATGGGATAAGCTATACTCGAATTGTAAAAGATGAAAATTACACGTTGAAATAGTTGAAGTCATGCTTAATTACGAAAAAAACACTTGTCGCCGTTGCGTACCGTTTCAACATCGAAGGTCTCCTCGAGCTTAATGCTGAAGCGCCGATCATCGTCCAGGTGAGGCCTGTCGCACAAACCTCGATCGTCGTGGCACCACCCGCACTCCCCCGGGAGACTTTCGTCGTCCGATGATGACATTTCCTACGTTCATAATTCAAAGATTAAACTTGTACAATTAAATATATGTACTACAAAAACTAAATTAGATCATTATTATTCATCATGGGTTGACTATCGGTTTGTCGAGTCTTTTCTTGAAAACTCTCAGCTCACGTGGTGTATACATTCGACCGTTGGTGATGGTCGCTCCTCCATTTGTCCCCGAGTGCATTACACCAAAATGTCTAAAGGAGAAGCGACCCCCACGACAACAGTCGGGATTCTTCGTCCTCTCATATATATATGGTGGAACTCTCTCTCACTGATTCCTCTCTGACATTTGCGACCGTCGGTGATGGTAGCTCCTCCTTTCGTTCCTGAGTGCATTACACCAAATTGTCTAGCACACGGGAACGAAGGAGAAGCTACCCCCACGACAACAGTCGGGATTCTTCGTCCTCTCATATATGGTGGAGACTCGACAGACTTAAAGTCAACCCGAAATATCATTTAATTATCTTTATAAAAGAGGATTTGGCTGGTCTCACCTCGATGTTGGAGGGGGTCGGTGACGGGGACGACGGCAGGGATGATGGAGGGGCCGGGGGCTCCTAGATTTCTACGAAAACAAAAACCCTATAAGCTATCAACTAATCATATGCATATGCCTTGCATAGTGCTCTCCAATTTTAGCATTTAAAGTAGGAGTAGTTTTCCAATTTGAGCATTCAATAAGCAAAATCAAATCGCAAAATAAAGTAGTGTTCAAATTAGGATGCATTCAATTATAAGCAAAACTACATCATCTCCATGCGTCCGTACATCGTCGAATATTATCACTAATACACCTCGAATACTATCATACATATCGCCAGTACAGCTAGAACCGTAGAGCCCGACGGGTATCGCGTGGGCGGTGGACACCCAAAGGGAAGGAACCATCACAGGATCATAGCTCCAGTGAGATCCCTGAAGAACCTGCCACGTATTGTCGAACCTGCCCTCCAACGCAACCATGTAGCGACGGACGTGCTGGTCCTCCTCGCTGACACGGTGACGTACCACCTCCGCGGTGTCCGGAAGCCTCGGCACCGTCATTGGCCCACGCGACCGCCACCAAACAAGGATCGGGTCAACGACGGGCTGGCTCCTCACCAACCTACGCCCCCCGGAAGGTAGCACCTCCCAAAACCAGCCCGGCGGAGCCTAGTCCCGGGCATGGCCCCTCTGATCAAGCCGGCCTCCTCCGCCGAGTCGACGACGAGGATGCGGGATAGGCATCGTCGATGTCGATGCGGAAATAATTGCTTTAACTAAAAAAACAAACTAGTTCTATTAATTTCCTTACTATAAATAGAATAAAGTAGTACTCCCTCCGTCCCATAATATAAGAGCGTTTTTGACACTAGTGTAGTGTAAAAAACGCTCTTATATTATGGGACGGAGGGAGTACTTACTAAAAATAAACTAGCTAGTTTAACTAGTTCTATTATTTTTCTAACTAATTCTATTAAACACTTTCTAAGTAGTACTTACTAAAAGTTATCGGGGAGGGGGGTACGTATATCGACAACGAGATACCCGATAAAAAAATAAGAAGAGGAAGAAGAAAAAAAAAGAGGAGAAGAAGAAAGGAATAGAGGAGGAGATCGAAGAAAAAAAGAAAAAAACAGGAGAAGAAGAAGGAATGGAGGAGAAGAAGAAAAAATAGAATAATATATTATTTTATTTCTTCTTCTTCTCCTCTATTTCTTCTTCTACTCTTTTTCTTCTTCTTTTTCATCTTCTTATTTATTTCTCCTCTTCTTCCTCTCCTCTTCTTCTTATTCTTCTTATTCTTCTTCTTCTTCTCCTTCTTCCTCTTCTCCTTCTTCCTCTTCTTATTTTCCTTTTTTCTCTCCTTCTTTTTCTTCTAAATATGAACATACATAAATGACTTTGATCATACACAATTTTCAGATTCCTACACAATATGAACATACACATAAATTGACAAAGAAAATTCTATGAACAAAAAAATCATAAAAATTATATGAACAAAATTACAACAGAAAAAAATCATAAAAATTCTATGAAAAAATTGATATATTCTTTGCATATATATGAACATACAAACATTTGCATATTCAATAATAATATCACCCAAAAAATCTAAACTATACATCTAAATTAATACATCTAAATTACAACAACTAAATTAACTACACATCTAACTACACATCCAAATTAATACAACTAAATTACAAATCTAAACTACACATATATAATAGCTAGGGGGCGCGGCGGCGCGGCAGCAGCGGCGGCAGCCATTACAGGGAGGAGGAGGAGGGGATCGGGGCGGCGCTCACAGGGTGCGCGACGACGGCGACGAGAAGGCAGCGTTGGGGCAGGGGCGGCGCGGGGCGGCGACGGCGTCGGGGCAGGGCGGGACGGCGTCGGGGCGTGGCGCAGGGGCGCGGCCGGCATCGGCGTGGGCTCGGGGGCACGGGCGACGGCGACGGCGGTGTGGCAGCCTGGCGGCGTCGAGGAGGTCGGCGTCGTCGGGCGGCAACTGGCAATGAAATCTGAAAAAATGCTAAGTGCTGGCTTATATAGGAAAAGCTTTAGTCCCGATTCGTGGCACGAACCGGTACCAATGTATGCCTTTAGTACCGGTTGGTGGCACCAACCGGAACTAAAGGCCTTGTGCTGCCCGCATCGCGGCACGAAAGTTTAGTCCCACCTCGCTAGCTGAGGCAGCTCGAGAGTGGTTTATAAGCCCCACTCCCGCTGCCCTCTCGAGCTCCTCTCAAATGCAGGCTTTCGGGCCTAAACACATTGTATCTGCCTGTGGGCCTATTGGGCCTTCTACGGGCCTGAATCCTGGCCCATGGGTGGGTTTCTAGTCGTATTCAGGCCGTGGTGGCCCAGTAGGTGGCTTTTTTTATTTTTTCCCAGTTTATTTCTTTTCTTTTTTGCTTTATTTATTTTATTTTGTTTCTACTTGCAACAAAAAACTTATTTATTTTATTTTATTTTGTTTTTAATTACTTATTTATTTTATTTTATGATAATTCTTTTTGCTATTAAAGTTTCTAACAAAAAAAGTTCTTTATGAAAATTCTTTTTGCTTTTAATGATTTTGAACAGAAAAAACTTTGATAATTTTAGTTGCATCAATTTTATATAATTTTAGTTTCAGTAATACTAGAGGTTGCTTATAATGTTTTGAACAGAAAATACGTTGATAATTTTGGTTTCAAAAATTTTATTTATGTTATTAAAGTTTATTTTGTTTTATTTCTACTTATATATTTTATTAAATTTTATTTTATTCTGTTTCTAATTACTTATTTATTTTTTATGATATTTGTTATTTTCCATGCATTTACCGTTTATTTTGAGCTATAAGAACCTGAAATTGAAAAGCATTTCAAATGAACTCTGAAAGGTTGAAAGTTGCCATGGTATCATCATTTCACCCACATAGCATGTGCAACAAATTAGAGAGGGTTACGGCAAAAACTGGATGCACTTCGTGTACAAAACGGACAATCTCTTTCGAAGTATCAGGGTTTCATACGGAAACTCGTCTGTTACAAAGGGATTTCATTTTTTTGAACTTATTTGAACTCCGTCGTTTTTCTGTGTTCAAAATGCACCATTCAAAGCCACATCTTCAATTTTCAACCCATTCTGACTTCATTTGTTATTTTTCATGCATTTACTGATTATTTTGAGCTATAAAACCCTGAAATTGAAAAGCATTTCAAAACAACTCTGAAAAGGTTAAAAGTTGGCATGGTATCATAAGTTCACCCACATAGCATGTGCAAGAAAGTAGAGAGGGTTACGTCAAAAACTGGATGCACTTCGTGTACAAAACGGACAATCTCTTTCGAAGTATCAGGGTTTCATTCGGAAACTCGTCTGTTACAAAGGGATTTCATTTTTTTGAACTTACTTGAACTCCATAGTTTTTCTGTGTTCAAAATGCACCATTCAAAGCCACATCATCAATTTTCAACCCTTTCTGACTTCATTTGTTATTTTTCATGCATTTACTGATTATTTTGAGCTATAAAACCCTGAAATTGAAACGCATTTCAAATCAACTATGAAAAGGTTAAAAATTGGCATGGTATCATCTTTTCACCTACATAGCATGTGCAAGAACGTAGAGAGGGTTACGGCAAAAACTGGATGCACTTCGTGTACAAAACGGACAATCTCTTTCGAAGTATCAGGGTTTCATACGGAAACTCGTCTGCTACAAAGGGATTTCATTTTTTTTGAACTTACTTGAACTCCATAGTTTTTCTGTGTTCAAAATGCACCATTCAAAGCCACATCAATAATTTTCAACCCTTTCTGACTTCATTTGTTATTTTTCATGCATTTACTGATTATTTTGAGCTATAAGACCCTGAAATTAAAGGCAACATATAACTCTCATGAATAGATAAGTGACCAAATTAATAGAAGTTCATCATCACATTAAAACCAAAGTACATACATAGTTCTCATTGAACAACATATATATAGCTCTCCAGAGCATCTAATTAAACCATACATTGAAATTATGTAAAACATTTCAATGCAACAACAAATGCGATCATATCGCAACCAAGGTAACAA
Source organism: Triticum aestivum (assembly GCF_018294505.1). NCBI lineage: Eukaryota > Viridiplantae > Streptophyta > Magnoliopsida > Poales > Poaceae > Triticum > Triticum aestivum. Next base: position 55,579,323 of record NC_057799.1, on the reverse strand, counting down.
TTGATCCAACTGCATAATGATACCAAGCCTCGGTATGAATGGCATATTTTCTAAGCTTTCTAATCTTCAACCGCATTGCATCCATCTTGATCTTGTGATCATCGACGACATCCGCAACATGCAACTCCAATATCATCTTCTCCTCCTCAATTTATTTTTTATTTTTTCCTTCAAGTAATTGTTTTTTTCTTCAACTAAATTTAACCTCTCGACAATAGGGTCGGTTGGAATTTCCGGTTCAACCACCTCCTAGATAAATAAAATCTATGTCATGTTGGTCGGCATAATTGTCATAAACAATAAATAAACCAAATAGTTATAAAAAGATAATATATACCACATCCGAATCATAGACAGGACGAGGGCCGACGGGGGCGGATACCAAAACCATCGCACTATATAATAAGAAGGAATAATAAAAGTAACAAAATTAGACAAGTACCTATCTGAAGTAATAAATTTTTTTTCTTTCAGAAAGAAGATAAGAACAAGAGGCTCACCACGGTGGTGCTGGCGACGAGATCGGCGCGGGCGATCGACGGCGGTGAAGACGGGGACGGGACGTGACGGACCGCTAAACCTAGACAAATCTCGGGGAAAATGGAGCTCGGAGGTCGAGTTTCGAGAGGAGAAAGATTAACTAGTGTGGCTCAGACATTTCATCGAACACCTCATGTGCATAGGAGGTAAGCTATAGCACCCAAACGCCCTCCCCTCGACGGCCAGAAAAAATAGAGCACTGTGGAGTGCTCTGCTGCGGCGATGGGGTATATATAGGCAGCTCATTTGTCCCGGTTCGTGGCTAGTACCGGTACTAAATCCGGGCCTTCTGTCCCGGTTTAAGCCAAGAACCGGGACCAATGGTTGTGGGCCAGGAGCGAGGCCCATTAGTCCCGGTTCGTGCCTCGAACCGGGACAAATGGTTCCATACGAACCGGGACCAATGCCCACGAGGCCCCGGCCGGCCCCCTGGGCTCATGAACCCGGACGAATGCCCCCATGGGTCCCAGTTCGTGACTGAACCGAGACTAATGGGCTTGCCATACCCGAACGAAAGCCCTGTTTTCTACTAGTGTAAGCTGATTAAAATACTCCAAAATCTTTGAGTGTTGCAGTCATTTATTGTTGTTTAGAGGTATCAATGTGTACAAAATAACCAATATTTTTTTGTGATTATTTGTGATCCTCTTTCGGAATCAACTACATATGATACTTTACATCCAAGTATACAGGGCTGCCACTATCTCACGGAATCTCGGGTACAAGTACAATGCGCATAACATAATGCAGTAGTCCTGAATTCATGTGCTACGCTCGAACCTTTTTTCGCAATCAATGCAGCCAAAAGGTGCACGAAAAGGAAAAGTGCAAAGCAGAGCATCTGCCAGATATTTGGAGCTTGATACCGGCAAGATATAGGAGCAGAATTAGTCACCAAAACCATATGCTTGGCTTTCATGGAACAAGCAACTGCCCAAGGCGTTCTTCACATGTCCTATTACCAATCTTCATATGACGAGCGATCCCTATCAAGATCAACGTGCTAATCTGGACAGGACCACCCAACCATAGCATAACATACTCATCTGCACAGGAGTATTAATTAAGCTCCTACATTACGGAAGAAGATTGAGGGGACAGAGCCTTTAGTATGCGCTGTAGTGCACCCCAAATTGATCCATCTCTAGTACCAAATGCATGCCCAAGTAGGGTATGTCACACCTTTAATTCATGTTAATTAGGTTTGGTACACATGGTTGGAGTTGTTTCGTCACTGTCAACTGTTCTTGTTTGGAGTACAAAAGCCTAGTCAAGTGACACTTTTGTCTATGGTTGATCAGAAGTACATGAGACGGCCAGTTTCTGTTCCCACGTCGCTATGACAAACGCAGGCTGCGCATGCGAAAGCTCGTGAAAGCAATTGATCGGCGTTCAAAGACAGGGGAAAGTTAAAAGATCAAGAGTAGAAGTACTGATATTTTACAGAGCCAAGTAACAGCAGCCTCAGAAACCCACGTGTGTCGATTGTCTGTTCAACGAACGGACCTACAGAGTAGAGATGAGGAACGCCTTGGCTGCTGGCCTTGTCACTACTCGAGATCACTCGCACTGCCGTCTCTGCTCGTGACACTTGTTCAGCTAACCAACCGTTTGTGAATGTGAGCATGTCAGTTGAAAAGCTGATGAAATGACTTGAAGCGTTGTGTGTTTCTTTCCGAGAATGATCGACGTTGGAAGTAGTAGTACTGCCAGTCATCATCCTATCCTAACGAACAGCGCCAGGTGCGGGGAATCTGTTGATTGCTCATCCGACGATGCTGCGCCGCTGCGGCGGTCTCTTTCGCCGGCGTGCCACGTGTGGAGTTGAGTGCGCTGCTCGGGCACTCCTGATGGCTCCTCCGCTTGGAACTCCGGCCGACGAACAAGTGGCGTGCGTTGCAGATAGATAACATCGCCAGCAGGCAGCTGCGAATCTTTTCGAGAGTTTCATAAGCAAGGGTCTGGTTTTTTTAGGTGTACACGTAGCAAGTGTGTGCGGTTTTTTATAGACCATATGTGTTGGATTAACACACGCGTAGGTTCATTAGCCTAGTTGAAGCAACCGTTATGAGCCAAATTTATGTATGTGCGTTTGTGATGAATCGTTTTCGAGAAGTTTGAGATTCAGATGTGTCATGAGTGACCCGGTGATGGCTGCCTGACTACAGAGAGGTGGTCAGTGAAGGCACTCAACAGGCCATCATTTGTCGAGCCCCCTTGACCGGCCTCAAAGCTTCCGGAAATAGACAACGCTGCTGTCCCATTTGCCAGAAAGTTTCTGTATCCTGGATCTTAGTTCCAGCACCTAAATCGAACATCCGCGCGCACTAATTTTCAGAAATGATGTAAACTTATTAGGGAGATATATGTGTTTGCTGCAACTAGCATGGCATCAGTGTCTGAAGCATATGTTTTTGTCAAGAATACAACTGATCAAGATTATGTTTTTTTCAAGGATACAACTGATCAAGATTTGTGTGCCAGTCAGTCACTCAGTCAGCTGGTCAAGGATACAACTGTGTATGCATGCTAGATATTTTTTTTTTTTTTGCAATTCAGGAGCTATATTGATTACTCAAAGGTAATACATTCGCGGGTAATACAATCGTGGAGAAAAACTGGGATAAAGTTTATCCAGAGGCATCTCCTACGAACCTGACTAGCCTGATTAGCACATAAATGAGCAGCCATATTGGCTTCTCTCCTTACAAAATAAATATTGAAACTAGTGAAGTTCCCGCATAGCTCCTTCACCTCCTGTAGAGGTCCCATGATATCAGCTCTATCAAATTCTTGAGAGTTCCATAGCTTAACAACTTCCAAGGCATCACTTTCAACAACGATCTTGCGCCAGCCCATATCTGCAGCCAGCTTGACTGCATCTCGGATTGCATATGCCTCCATCAATCTGGCTGTAGATGCATAATCATACCACAAAGCCTGTGCCCTGACGAGATGCTAGATACGCAGGTAAAGATTGACAAGAGAGCGGCCGGTGCATGAAGCATCATATCCACTGTGTGCAAGTGCAGGCCAGATGGTTACAAAGCACAACTGACAATAGAAACCTTTTTCCCATTGACGAAGCTTTTCTAGTTCTATCAGCCTGTCCGGAACCGGATAGCAGCATATGGCCATGGATATCCATCCATGCACACAGTGGCGACCACTACCACCAGTGTAGAAGCTAGAGGCGGTGAGGCGATGCGTGCCGGCAGGGCCCGCCGTGAGAAGTCAAGCGGAAGACGTACGTAGTGGCTCTCACGCGGAGGCGGAGGCGGAGTCCGAGGCATCCTGGCAGTTTTGCCGGCCGTAGTCCCGAGTCAAAAGGGGGATCAACAGGCTATCATCCATGTCCATTGCAGGTGCGGTGCGGCGGTGCCTTGTGTGATGAGATACTAGCTCGATAGATAGTGGATTGATAGGGCCGGGTAATCAAGTATGCGTAAAGCGCTTTGCCGTGTCTTGTCTGCGTGAACGGAACAAGGGCCATAATAAGGGTTAAGATATGTACTCTAGGGCCATAATAACTAGCATGGCATCAGTGTCTGCAACCCTAGAGTATATAGCTAAGAGCAAGATCCAGACCCGGCACGTTTTGCCTTGGATGAGAATACTGGCCCGTCGATGGCTCTAATGTGTACTTGGAAATTATACCCGGTTCGAGTTTTTTTTAGAGATGGAAGAGGACCCCCGGCCTCTGCATCTAGACGATGCATGCAGCCACTTTATTAATTCTTCACACAAGACTTTACAAAGTCATACAATATTAAGACTGAAGCCACCGTCTAGGCAACAAAAGTGTTGATACTCCTATCCAATTGATGAAGAGATGCTGATAGTCTGGGCGTAATACCAAACAGACCTCGCAGCCAAACCTAACATCTAAGACCTGAGGTCCCAACTAGGACGCCTGCTGGGTATGGGCACCCACCAGTCCGGCGTGCTCCTCAACCAGGACGCCTGCTGGGTATGAGGCCGCCGCAACCACCTGCCACCACTCCATCTTCAGAGTTGTACTGCTGCATGAACGTTGTCCGGTCTAGCTGCCGCCGACGCCACCATGACGCCAGACAGCGTCGACCTCCTGCGCGAGTCCATCATCGCACGTCAGACGCCTAATCTCCAGAGCGCCATACCATCGAGATCCGACACCATCAATGTGTGTGATGAAGCACCCCTCCTCCTCTTGTCACCTCCAGTCATCACTTGCTCCAAAACGATGCCCCCATGAGGGAAAGCGCTACTAAGAACGCCATCATCGTCCGATCCGGGAGACCTAGATCTAGGGTTTCCCCCGGAGCATCCCGAGCCTGATGACGCCAACTGCAACAACGATGCCTCGACAAGGAAACGACATCAAAGACGCCGCCATCGTCCGCCATGACCATAGTCGGCGCGATTTTCATCGGCAGTTGCGCCACCGGGCGTACGGCGCCGGCCTCGCTGGTTCCTTCGAGCGTAGCAAACTCCTAAACGATGCCCTGAAGAGGGGCTATGGCGCAAGAGCACCGCCATCGCTCGATCCCATGGAGATCTAGGGTTTCCCCTGGAGTTGCCCGGGTTGTCAAGGACCAGACAAAGATGCCGACGTGTCGCACTCGCCATCGCGTCGACCGTGACCCGGAGACCAAGCTCACGCCTGAGCCCAGATCCGGCCGCACCGCCGCCGATCTGGTCACGTCGCCGTCGTCCCTGGCGATCGTGGCGCCCCAGATCAAGAAGCCGCCTGCCATGGGGAATGGGATCGCCGGAGCGCCGCCATTCCTCGTCGTGATGTCCGGCCGCACGCCACGCTCCAGCCTGGGGGCGCCGGCCCGCGCCAGCTCCTCACGAGCGGGAGGGCACCTAGTCCCCGCCGCCGCCGGCGACGGCAAGGCTTTGCCTGGCCGCGCCCTCGAGCGGCAGCGAGGGAGGAGGAGGACGAGAGGGGGAGTCGGGGGCGACGTGATCTGGTGGCCTTCCAGCCGCCGCACGGGGGGAGTTGCCTATGTGTTTATATAATGGTTTCAATCATATAGGAAGAAATTGTTCTAAAACTATAGCAAAAAGTAACCAGGATTTTTGGAGCCTCCGGTATCCCTCAAAACCAGTTAAAGGCATGTTTAACACGGACTCCATAAAACGGACATCGTACCCGTATGAGGACGCCCACGCACAGTGATACGGGAGCGGGTCATTCAACCGTGCCCGCGTACATTTCAAATTAAATTTGAACAAACCGAATGATTCTCATTTAAACCAGACAAAACTCATTACTTATTCGATAAATTTCAACTAAACAAAAGCGTACGAGACTTTGTTAACCTAGTCTAAATGATTGTAGCCTGTGATGTCCGTGTCCCATGTTCTGTCTTCCCTATGTCCAGCAAGATCACTGGCCACGAGCCTCGGGAATTGAAGCTACGGGAGGGGGAGAATAGGACATGGGGAATGGCCCTCCTAAGACCAATGCTTTGGCGGCGTCCCATCCGGATTCCGCCTTATTGATGAGACGGGACATGGACAAACCCACCTCGTGGTCATGGCAGCGGGGCACAAATTGACAAAAAAAGTACTGTACAACCTGAAGATTACAAGATTAAGAGTTGGATTCCGTCAAGATTAATTGGATTTTCGATGCACTAGTAGAAAAAGGGGCTTTTGTTCCGGTTGGTAAGGCCCTTTAGTCCCGGTTTTTGAACCGGGACTAAAGGGTCGTTACTAATGCCTCTCCCCTTTAGTCCCGGTTCTTACACGAACCGGGACTAAAGGCCGCGGCCACGTGGAGCTAAAGGAAATTTTATGATTTTTTTTGAATTTTTTTTTTGATTTTTTTTATTTTCAAATTTCTGAATTATTTTAACCTCTAATCTCTAATCATCACCCCTCATCACTGCTCAATTTATCCTCTAATCTCTAATCACCCCTCATCATTCCAAATTATCTAACTTCCCGAACGGTCACCCATCCTCCCACTCCCCCAGCCTGAGCACGCTTAACTTCCAGGTTCTATTCTCCCTCGGTTCTAAGTCTGCACTTGTTGTTTTCCTGACAATAGTAAGATGTCAATCCTATTAACCCTCAGGAATTTTGCTTGAGCATGAAGTGACACATTTCACTGTTTAAGTTTGAAACTATTGTTTAAAAAAAAATTATTTAGTAACACTAATATTTCTTGAATAATTAGTTTGACCATTGTTTGACCACAGTTTGACCAGATTTGACCAAAATTCAAAATAACTGAAATAATTATTTAGTAACACTAATATTCTAGAATAATTAGTTTGACCATTGTTTGACCACAGTTTGACCATAGTTTGACCAGATTTGAGCAAAATTCAAAATAACTGAAATAATTATTTAGTAACACTAATATTCTAAAATAATTAGTTTGACCATTGTTTGACCACAGTTTGAAATTTTTTCGATTTTTTCCACTCTAGATCTTAAAAGCCCCGTAACTTTTTTTCTGTTAGGTTTTTGAGGATTTTGAAAATGTTTAACGGGGTTCTCCCATTTAAATTTGGATGTAACTTTTCGAGTAGATGATTTTTCATATAAAAAACTTTTTCATCCGAGTTCGTATGCAAAAGTTATGCCCATTTTACAAATTCCAGAGAGATTTTGCAAATAAAGTCGAAATTCATATTTGTTAATTTTCCCAACAACTAGACCACATATCACATGGGAAACTTATTTTATTTTTATTTTTGACATTTCCATCATTTTCTTTTGTTTTTTCTAAAACTGAAAAGGCGGTCGGGGGGGGGGGGGGTAGAGTTTGAAAATGGGACCTTTAGTACCGGTTCTGCCATGAACCGGTACTAATGCCTCAAAGCCCATTAGTACCGGTTGGTGCCACCAACCGGGACTAAAGGTCCCTTTAGTCCCGGTTGGTGGCACCAACCGGGACTAATGGGCATCGCACCCTTTAGTCCCGGTTCGTGGCACCAACCGGGACTAAAGGGCCCAGGTGAACCGGGACTAATGCCTTAGCCGCACGAACCGGGACGAATGCTCACATTAGTCATTCGTCCCGGTTCGTGACTGAACCGGGACTAATGTGAATACTACCCTGTGACTAAAGCCCTGTTTTCTACTAGTGATGGCTCCAATAATTAGTATCTCGATTGTAGGGCATGTGCCATCTTTATCAAATGGCGAGACCTTTTTGTCCGATCCAAGGTACAAATCGATCGTTTTAGGGAATCAATGTGAGACCAGTTGTATATGTGATTGATCATCTGTTGTACTCTCTGCGGGGGTCCTACGTATGCCTGCATATATCCAATTGAGGACACCGTTAGCGAATTTACAGTATAATGCTGGCATGATTCCGATCACTCGTGAGCCAAGCAATGCCCCACGCAATGTACACTCCTTTGTCGAAACCTGAACATATGATTAACTAACACAGTGTGCAGATGGAGACCTTCCTGCGGAACATCATGTCGACCGTCGTCTATTAGTGTGAGGACAAAATACTTTAAATTTCTTGCAGGTTATTTTCAGAGCTACGACATGGATTCGTACATGATTATTATTCATTTCTATGGACTCCAATGAGCATTTGGTTACTGGGTGCAACCAATGAAAGATGATAGCACGAGATATTTTTAACCGGTTTGGATAAGGTTTCATAATACGATAGGCGTTTAGTCACTTTGTCCTATTTTTCAGCTAGTTGTGGCTATGATTTTACTTTGTTTTCATTTTTCGGTTTGCTCTGTTTGCGAGCTGTACTTGGATCTCAGACCTTGTTATTTGCTGCGACTTTTTAATAATATGGCTGCATGCATTTTTCGGATACAGAGGCCGGGGTAATTCTTCTTAAAAAAAATTAGCGCGAGGACAAGACAAGATCGATAGATTATCATCTCCTGCATGCGTACGAACACGAAGACAAGACTCCCTAGCGACCCTTTAGGAAGGACCATGCGAATATGTGATACACATTATCATATCATATCAATGCCACGTAGGTACGTAGATGTAGATGCATGGCGTGCTGAAACTTCAACACAAATAATTGCAATAGTAATCATGAAGTTGTAAGATACGTACGTACTTTCGTAGGAATGAAACTGTAAATCTTTTTTTAAATTTGCTTTCACCTGTACTATCACTTGTCCACACGGTTGGACACGAGTTAAGTTTACGTCTTGGGCGAACATGAACAGAGCGAGGATTTGCTGGCTTCCCACGTCGGGTCTCGGTTAATCGTAGAAGCACGACGTGCTAACCATTTTTCCTTCTTTCACTGTACTTAAACACGGCAATGCGCCTACCCTTCTAGAAGTATTGCTAGGGCCCGCTGGCTGATAAGCACATTCTTGTTCTTCTACTTAGCGCAGTAATCACGAGAAAGTACCTTCTCGCTGACATGCAAGCGTTTAGGGCAGAGCTACATAACCGGCAGGATTAGCAGAGACAGTAGTAGTTCTTCTGTTGGGCTAAATGCCCTGTCTGTAAAACGTGGTTGGGTCCCTGCACCCCTTCTATGAATTCATAAGATAAGCATGCTTGTGTGTATCTAAAAAAACTTCCACGTAACCGCTGCTGTTGTTCTTATCTGGATATCATTGGGAGTAAATACTACTCCCTCTGTAAAGGAATATAAAAGCGTCTAGATCATTAAAGTAGTGATTTAAACACTCTTAAATTTCTTTAGGGTGGAGTAATTAGGAATATTACTTACTTATTCTCTGTGGATGCAATTCGGAGAGCTCCAACACACGAAAGTATAGAGCAAATGCTTATTCGATTTATCTTTCAAACACTACTTCGCTTTCCATGGCTTATGGCAATTGTCGTTTGAGGCACGACTTCTATAAATCTTGCGCGTGCGCACGCTTGTGTGTGTGAATAGGACGAAGCCCGCCCAAGGTTTGTCACGTCCATGCTCGTTGCTTTCCGGTTGTGATTAACACTGGGTAGTGTAGACTTCAACGTTAATCAACATTGGAGTATTAACCAAATATGCAGCAGACTATCAACGAATTTTTTATAAGCTCGATGCGAGGATCATGTCATCACTCATCATTGCAACGGATTTCAAAGGACTATCAAATATGAGGACAGACCCCTGCAAGAAAAAATCAACGCCAAGTTTTTTGATATGTATCAACGCAGAGTATTGGTGCCTTGGAGGAACCTGGACGTCTCACTCAGTCCAAGAGCCAGCCTCCACGTCACGCCACACGCCCACGTGTGCTAGTTTAAACCCACACGCACACACGTTCCTTTCGGGCTCCACGTCACTAGGTAGTTGGGCCCAGGGAAGTAGTAGTAGTGAGACCCGCTTCGGTACAACCCCCTCTAAAACGTATAAAGGGTAATATAGTCATTTCACATCTCGTACTTCCTTCTGTTTGTATGGTGTGTAGTATACGTACAGGACTCCATCAGATTGGGCCGGCCCATGAAGATAGCCTATAGCAGTGCTTGAAAATGAAAAATAAAACAGCGCCTGCAAGAGCTCGAACTCAGGACCTCCAGACTACGGCAAACGTTGTAAAACCAGCTACCCTAGCAACCCGTTTTGCCTAAAAAGTAGCGCGAAGCCTTAAGGATAAGAACAAGGCAGAATATTTTTAAAAACTTCCAACGTAAAATATTTTTTTGAAAACAAAACGTGATTTTTTGTGAATCCCAATCACTTTACAGATTTTTGAACAAATATATAATAAACTGAAACATTTTCTTAAAACCATGAACAACTTTGAAATGCTAATATTTTTAAAAAACGGAACATTTTTATAATTCCAAATTTCTATGGAAACACAAACAACTGTTGGAACATGAACGTTTTTTGCAACTCCAGAAAAGAAATGGAAAAACAACAAACATTTTTGTAACAGAAGCCTAAGACCATCATTTTTTGAAATTTTTGAAAAGAATATGAAAACAGGAACATTTATTGAATTCCAAACAAATTATAACACATGAACATTTTTTGGAATCCAATCATTTCTCTAACAGTTGTGAAATTTTTGAATAAACATATTTTGAACAATTTTTGGAAAACACTAACTTTTTCTGAAATTCTTGATTATTTTTTTGAGAAATGACAAACAAAATTTGAAGACATGTAAAGTTGGAACATTTTCTTACTTTTTTGAACAAATTAAAATGCCGATAAATGGCCGGAGGTGTCGCGACTTGCATATGGTGTCAGAAATCATTCAAACCTGGCATGGATGCCTATCATGGGCATGCCCACCTGCTTGCAAAATGTTGGGTTCATTTCAAGAATGTCCAAAAAACATTTTTGTTTCTTTTTAATAACCGAATTCAAATCAGGTTCAGTATTAAACCGTATAACTGAAAGAAAAAACTGAAATCCAGGCATCTAGTACGAGGCCCCCTCTCGCGTGTCACCCAACACCAAAAGCTCACTCGCACACACGTGTCCAGCCATGCAGGATACAAATGGCCCAATGCATGCTTTGTTCAACACGTGATAGCTAAACCAGCTAAGCTATTGTGGATTTGAAATAAGTTCATCAATGCTGGGAAAAATATTCATCTCGAAAATTTTCCAAAAAGGTCCACCAAAAAAGTTGGAAAAATAAGCTCGAGAAATTGAAAAGGATTGAAAAATTTGAGAACAAATTCATGATTTTTTTATTTTAAAATTTTCACACACTTGAAATAACAAGAAAAAATAAAATGGAAAACAAAGGAAAAATGAAATAAAAAAGGAAAAAAACTAGAATAAAGCCCGTTTTTAAAAAACATGAAAACCTGGCCTAAAACTTCACGAAGTTACATTTGCCACATAATAAGCCAGAAAGAAAGCAAGTGTTCAAGTTGTGTTCATAAAATTGTTCAGAAAGTTACTTCTTAAGTTTTCACGCTCCTCATATCTCTTTAAAATGATTGAAAATGTTGTTCAAAGGAATATACTTAACATTTTGAACTAACATATATCTTTTTTTTGAAATGTTCATGCTTTTAAAAAATGTTGTTCAAATTTTCGAAATATGCCATGCTTCTAAAAAACTGAAATTTTCGAAAATTGTTGGATTTTGAAACATTATTTGATTTGTACAATTTTATTCAGAATTTCCAACAAATGTTTGAATTTTTTGAAAAGGTACCTAAATTCTGCATTAGTGTTAGTTCTTAAGTATGTGCACTCCTCGTTTTGCACAAAGATTAGTCAGATTAACTGGTATGCCACTCACGGTTGTGCAAGAGATCTGTGGTTAGATTCCTAGCTGGTTTTTTTGTTGTGATTTTTCACAGCCCGCAAGAGGCGCGCTCTGTGTTAGTTTTTAAGACTCGACGGTTATTGATTTACAGAGTCATTAGTCGGGTCAACTGGTGAGCCACTCAGGCTTGCTGCAAGAGGTCTGCAGTTCGAATCCTGATATCTCCACTTGATTTGGTTTTCTTTTCAATTTTTACATCCTGTGAAGGGCCGTGCTTACTATAGCAATCACCATTGGGCCCGGCCCAGCCCGGCGGGGGTTGGGTGTCGTATACATGCTGACGAAAAAGAAGATCATCATCAACTAAAAAAATAAAAAAGACCATCTTACCCTTTATTATGAAGAGGTATAAACAGATCTCCACCGTTGATGTGTTTAGGGGGGTTGTACCGAAGAAGAACTGTTCTTGGAGACCAAGCAGCAGCAAAAAATCTTCGATGTGAAATGGAGATGAGTGGATGTCACTTGGATGGGTTCATGCGTCTCTGTACAGGAGAAGAGACGAGAGAATGTAGTGTACAAGGGACGTTGATGTCTGGATGTACATGTATCTGAAGCCTCTTACATCACCCCAAAGCCCTCGGGATACCTGGCTAGAAAGCATATTCTTTCCAGATCTACCTCTGCACCTTCTCAGAAATTTCCTTGAAGATAAGATTCTTTGTGTAGCTCTTATATATTGTACTAATTCAGCACAACTATCCTGACTAAAAGTACTACAAAATCTTTGAGTATGCTACAAGAATATACTGCTATTATAAACACTACATGTTCCAGGTATCAATGTTTACAAATAAACAATGGTTGAAGGTTCAAGATAAGGGGCAGAATCAGTCACCAAGTCCATATGCTTGGCTTTCATGGAACAACCAGGGCATTCTTCACATGTCCTATTACTAGTCATGACATAATCAGCCATCCCTATCTAAGATCAACTTGCTAATCCGGACCACCACACCAGTACATCCTTGCATTAAAAAGTTCCTACATTAGGGAGAAAAGATCGAGGGGACGGAGCCTTTAGTATGTGCTGCAGTGTACCCCAAAAGAATCCGTTTATTTGGGCAACTAGGGTATTGCCACACGTTTAATTAACGCCAAGCTAATTAGGTTTAGTACACATGGTTTGACAGGTGTTTCGTCACTGTCGACAGTTTTTTTTTTTTGGAGAAGGAAAACCTAGTCAAGTGATACTTTTGTCCATGGTAGATCAGAAGGTCATGTAAACTAATAACGGCCAGTTTGTGTTCGCAGGTCGTTTTGTCAAACGCAGGGTGAGAGCGTAAAAGATCGTGAAAGCCATTGACCAGCGTCCAAATAAAGAGAAAACCAAAAGATCAACTGTAGAAGTACTAGTATCTGCTGTGAAGTTCTGATATTTTTCAGAGTTAAAGTAACAACAGCTCCAGAAAAACCATGCGTGGCAATTGACTGTTCAACCAATGTTTTTAGTCATATTACTGCAGTGCAGAGTTCAAGAGATGAGGAACGCCTTAACTGCCGTCTCTGCTTCTGACACTTCTTCAGTTTTCCTTGGCATCGTTTCCATCAGGCATTCAGCCCACAGGTTCCTTCCACTGGACTTAACCAACCGAATGTGAGTATGTCAGTTGAAAAGCTGTAATGAAATGACTTGATCCGTTGTGTGTTTCTTTCCGTGCCAGATCAACCGATGGATCAATGTTGGAAGTACTGCTGCCCCGTCCTAGTCCTATCCTAATAACGAACTGGGCAGGTGCGGGGAATCTGCCGATGCCTCATCCGAGCATGCTGCGGTGGTCTCTCCCGCCGGCGTGCCACGTGTGGAGCGGGGTTGAGTGCGCTGCTCGGGCACTGCCTGATGGCTCCTCCTCCTCTTGGCACTCCGGCCGGCGAACAAGTGGCGCACGCGCCGGACGTGTTGCAGATAACCTCGCCAGCAGCGAATCCTTTTGAGAGTTTCACAAGCAAGGGTTTGGTTTTCAAAAAAAATTATATGAAAGCACGCGTGGTGTGTGCCTGTGTGTCTTGCCATAAATCGTACTCCCTCCGTTCGGAATTACTCGTCCAAGAAATTAATGTATCTAGATTTATTTTAGTTATAGATACATTCATTTTTGTGACAAGTAATTCCGAACGAAAGGAGTATATATATAGTCTATATGGGATAAAAGCATGCGTGGATAATAGGACGATCGAGGAAGACAAAAACACTCCCGACTCCCGCGTCGCCTGGCTCTGGCGACACGGGGGACTCCGGCACCGCCGCCGCCGCAAGGCCCTCCCCTCCCCGGTCTCCCACATCGCGCCGCCGGAGGGGCCGCCGGCGAAGCCCGCGCGTGCCCCAGGGAAGGTGGCGGCGGGGCGTTCCTCTTTCCGCAGCGGCGCGCGCGGTGGCTCCATCTTCCTGGCGGCGCGGTCGAGCTACAGGGCTGTGGGGGCGATGTTTCGCGGGGAGTTCCTGGATCCTGGTCGGGCCTGACCGGATCTGGCTTCTCCGCCCTCGGTGGCCGCAGGGGTGTGGCGTGCGACGCGACAGTGGCCCGGTGCTCGGCGGCTCCATGGTGGGGTTGTGGACGCCGGTGGTCTGCGCGTTGGACTGCAGGGTGCGGCGTGCGGCGACATGGTGATGCTTGGCGGCTCCATGGTGGGGCAGCGAGCTCCGGCGGACAGCGAGGGTTAGAATCCGGGGCGGCGGCTCCGGGACGGTGGTTGATGTGACTGCGGCTGTGGAGTTCGCGTGGGCGACGCAGCGGCCACGGTGTGCTTGGTGGTGGGAGGCTCGACTCTCCTGTCTGGGCAACTCGGTGACAACGGTTCTTCGGTGGGTTGCCGCTCCAATGGCTTTGCTGTTCGGGATGCTAGCGTTGGCGCAGTGTGCGTGCTCTGGACCGCTAGATTTGGCCGGCGAGGTGGTGCAAGGTGGCAGCCTGCCCGTCCCTGCCCGGAGGCTTGCCGTGGTGTGCTCGACAGAGAAGCGTGGTGGTGGTCCTTGCATGGTGATGGCGCGGTTGCTGTGCAGGGGTGCACGGGTCAGTGGAGGTGCTGGTTGGCGTGGTCAACCGCGTGAGAGTGATGGTGTTGCTGAACTAGGCGAAAGCTTAGCCGGTGCTTGCCGGCCGACGGCGGCGGTGCCTGTGGGCGTCGCGTTCTTCCTTGGAGACGTCTTCGAAGTGATATGTGCATACTCTTCTCTCAGGCCAAGTTCTTCGGGCGGAAGTCTAGATCTTGATTGGATCAGGCGGCGGCGGCGTCTTCAACATCGTATTCCCTCTTTAGAGCGCCGTCTTGGCGGTCTTGGTCCCATTTGTGCTTCCTGCAGGCTGGACGCGCACATCATCGTGATCGGCAGGTGCTCGATCGACGGTGAGGTTGGTGTGGCGTTGCGACGCGTGTGGCAACGACGATGGTGGCGAGCAGAGCCAGGGCGCGGCTTGTCCTTTTGATGTCGAAGGTCCGACACGCCAATGGGTGTGCCTATGCTGGTTTCTAGCTGTGACAGAGAAGTCGGAGCTGCGGGCGGCGGGGCCACTACGGCAACGATGACTCCATGAGGGCGGTCTTCAGCGGGCGGTGCTCTCCGGATGTTGCGCTGGACTAGGTCGGTGCGAGGCTTGCAACTTTCTCCTGTGAAGCTCGTTAGCAAAATCGGAGCTGCCATGTCCTCGATGCCGCGGTTGACTGTTTGGCGTTGCTTTGTTGCTCGGTGCTCCCACTCGACGGTTGTGTCGTTGGTTGTGCTGTGATCTTGTTTGTGACCAGGTCATCCGCGTGTGACCCGTGGGGGGTTTGTAATTTAGGTTTTCACCCGGTGCTCCTCTAATTAACCGGGCAACTCACTTCTTCTTAATCAATGAAAATGGCAAATCTTTTGCCTCGTTTAAAAAAAGCACGCATGGATCCATTGGCCTAATTGAAGCAGTCGTTAGGGCATCTTCAACGCCGATCCGTAAACCTTCTGCAACGGTCTGAACCGCACTGTCCGGACCGCGGAAGTCATTCAACCGCCGACCTGTATGGGTCCGCGGGGCGGTCCAGATGCGATTTCTCCTGCAAACCGGAGACAAAAGTAGGGGAGGTTTGCGGGAGTCCGGACCGATCCCAAGCCCATTTCTGACCGCCCTGGCCCACGAAAAACCCCTCACCCCTGCAGTGCGTTTTCGGTCAGCGCTAGCGCCCGCATTCATGCCGACCCATAGTGGACGCGACCGCTCACTGGCAACGGCATTGAAGTAGCGTGTCGGCCGAGAGAGCGTCGCCCGCACCGCTTCCCGGTGCAGGTGACTGCCGCTCGTTCAAATGACACTACGGCCGCCCGTCCATTTGTCACTCGCATTGATGGCACACAGTTCCGAGGCATCTCCTCGAGCGTAACCCATCCGTCTGACTTCTGCCCATGGTGCTATATAAACAGCTGCCCCGGTGCCATGGCCATAACCACAGTCATCCCTCTCCATACCACTCCCCGCCATGGATCCCTCTGCGGCCAAAGCTCTCTGGGATGGGCTGACGTCAGAGCAGAAGAAGGCCATGGCTGCCATTGCTGCCGACTGGCAGGCCGACAGGGAGCCAGAGGACATGCAAATGGAGGGCACCTCCCATGACGAGCTAGCGCCACCCTCTTCTTCCTCCGCGGCACCCTTCTCCTCCGCTCCACCCTCGCCGGTGCATTGCACCATGACCATCGGCGAGGACCGTGCCCATTATATGGACATGGTGCGGGAGGAGCGGGAGGAGCAGTTCTGGGAGGAGCAGGCCGACGCAAACTACAACCACAACCTTCTCCAGGAGCATCTATAGGCGGAGGAGTAGGTCGCCGCCGACTGGGGGTCGCGCCGGACACGGACCTGGCAGAGCAAGAGGCGCAGCTCGAGTCCTACCGCCCCGCCCGCGAGATCATCCTCGCCCGCTGGTGGTACTGGCAGCTGGTGGCGGAGGTGGCACCTGCCGGCAATGAGCGCGACGATGACATGTGTGAGGCGTTGTTTGGCAACATCGATGACGAGGAGGCCGCGCCCTGGCGCCACGACCACGAAGAAGTCGGCACGTCCGTAGGCGCCACCAGCGGCGAGGAAGAGTAGTACACGGTATGTCGCCGCCGCTCGGGTCCCAGGAAGGCCACCGCTCCTCCCCTCCCATCGGCGCCAAGCTTGGGGGGCTCAGCATCTTCGGCCGATTAGTCGCTTGGCGGCGACATCGACGCGGACAACTTTAGTTACCGGGGCTCCGAAGGCGGACGTCATGGAGGCGGAGCTGGAAAAGGCGAAGCTTCTGTTCTCTTGGTTCATGGCCGGAGACAGGGACCGGACGCAGGCGATCATTTGGATTAGCCCCGCCTAGGACCGCTTTTGATGTATTTGTAATGAAATCCGCCATGTTTATATGAAATCCGGGTATGTTTATATGAAATCAGGACGTGTTTATATGAAATTCGGACTTGTTTGAACGAATTTCATCTGGTTGGTTTGAGTTGTTGTAAAAATGTATGCGGCTAGCACTGGATGGTTGCCTCCCGCATCCGTGTCCCTGGACTGGTCCCCCTGTCCTCGGACGGACGCGGGAGGTTTTTTGTAGGTTGCCGCTGGAGATGCCCTTATGAGCCTGATATATGATGTATGCATTATGTGTGAATTAATGATGAACCGTATATTTTTAGGCAGGGAATGATGAATGATTTTCGACTGGGGAATATCTTTGTTGCTCGAGAGGTTTGAGATTCATATTTGTCATGAGCAAGACCCGTTGATGCCTGCCAGACTGTAGAGAGGTGGTCAGCAAAGGCACTCAACAGCCCGTCATTTGCCGAGCCCCCATGATCAAGTTGTTCTCGCTCACTCTCTCCCCTCTGGCGGTGCCGCTTGATACGTCTTCATCGTATCTACTTCTTCAAATAGTTTTGCTCTTGATTTGACCCCTAATTTGCATGATTTGAATGAAAGTAACCCGGATTGACATTGTTTTCAGCAAAACTATCAAGGTGTTGTTTTTGTGCAGAAATAAAAAGTTCTTCAAATTGGACGATACTTTACGATTTTTTATGAAATATATAAAAATAACCAGAGTCAAGATGTACCAGAGGGGAGCCACCCAGGGCCTACAAGCCTAGGGGTGCGCTGTCCAGGCTTGTGGGACCCCTAGCAACACCCCCTGGCCTAATTCTAGCTCTACAAGTTCCGTCTTCCCGAGAAAAAATCAGATAGAAAGTTACATCAAGTTTTACGATAGAAAACCGCGGCCACCTCCTATTCTTTGCTCGAAGCCTTGATCTAGAGTTCGTTCATGGCTCTGGAGTGAGGGAATCGCCGTCGTTGTCATCACCAAACCTTCTCCATCAACAATCTCATGATGCTCACAATCATGTGTGAGTAATCTCGTAGTCATACTGGAGGTAGATGGTGATGCATGAGATTTCATATGTAATTGTGTCAATTTGGTAGGCCTTGATCCCTAGTATCCAATATGTTCTGAGATAGGTGTTGCTATTACTTTGCTATGCTTAATGCTTGTCACTGGGCCCGAGTGCAATGATTTCACATATGAACATATTATGCTTTCATGAATATATTTGTGTTCTTCATCCTATCTGCAAGTTGTATGCACCTGTGGTTGGTTCTGAACCTTAGATCCTTAACTTGAGATGTTCATGTATTCATTGTGTGTTAATGCTTTGTTCTAGTTCTCTATTAAAAGGAGCGCCTTAATTACCCTTAGTTTCCATTAGGACCCCGCTGTCACCGGAGGGTAGGACAAAAGATGTTATGCAAGTTCTTATCATGAACACGTATGACTATATACGGAATACATGCCTACCTTACATTGATGAATTGGAGCTAGTTCTGTGTCGCCCTAGGTTATGACTGTTACATGATGAACATTATCCAACACAATCATAACAATAGCATAATTGTGTGCACACAAGAAAACGGAAAAATAAACAAGAAAATTAAGATAACTATTGGGTTGCCTCCCAACTAGTGCTATCGTTTTACGCCCCTAGCTAGGCATAACACATAGTTTCAAGTGTTGTCATCTATCATCTTCTTTTCTAAGGATGCTTTCTCATCGGGAGGCTTTTCAAAGATAATATGAAACACGTCATCCATGGGAATTTTAGCATTACTAAGTTGACCATCCTCCAATCCCTCTTGATTTCCTTTTACAATCCAAGAATGCTGTTTATTAATAACACTAAAAACTTGTTGGATTATATTTAAGGGAGGGACCTCCTTTTTAGTATTCTCATCAATAGTATGATCATTGTGAAATAAATATCTCAACAAGTAATCACTATTGTATAAAATCTCATCTATCACTGGTTTTTTCACGATTCATACCGTAAAAATCAAAGATCTCTCTAGCTTCCCGCACTATGTAATTGAATTCATTCATGAGGACAATGGTCGTAGCTATCTTCTTAGCTCTAGGATTTTTGATATCCGGCAATTCATAAAACAATCTTTGCAAAGTAGGATGGGTACGGATAACTATTCTCTCAAGTTTAAGAACAGGTGCAGAAATAGCTTCGGCATAATTTTTTGTTCTTTTCAGTATAGGAGCCTCATCACAAGCCAAAGTTCCAGTGCAATTAATGAATTCTAGGATAACGCTTTTTCCGATGGTATTCCCATGCCCCATGACAAAAGTTTTAGCATCCAAATTGGTAGGAATTTCAATTTTAGGAGTTTTACCATCCTCACTGTTTTCCATTCCAAAACCAGCCATGATAGCGACTTCAAACAAGCAAAAACTTGAAAACACACAAAAAGGCAAATGGATTTTTCTTGTATTTTTGTAGAACTTTTCAGAAGTGGGGGAGGTGAAAATGAAAGGAAAATAGCAAATAATGTAAATGCAAGGAGATGAAATTTTATGCGTAGGTACTTGATAGATGTTGATGATGTCTCCCCAGCAACGGCTCTAGAAATTCTTCTTGCTACTTGTGAACTGTGTTGGGATTTCCCCGAAGAGGAGAGGATGATGCAGTATGGTAGAGATAATTATTTCCCTCAGTTAAGAACCAATGTTACCAATCTAGTAGGAGAATCAAGCAACACCTCATTAGCAGCACCTGCACACAAACAACAAATCCTTGCAACCCAACGCAAACAAGGGCTTGTCAATCCTTCGGCGGTTACGTGCAAGATTAAATTGTATGGTATTTGTTGGGGATACGACTATCAGATATGACCCGCCCAGGAGGGGCTGGGTCATCCCTATGGCGGTTCATCTAAATGAAGCCCAAGAGTATATTAAAGATGGCAGTTCAAGAGATAGGCTAGTTAAAGGGCCCAAACCCGAAGGCGGCTTAAAGCCCATAAGTGTAAACCACCATGTATATGTAAACTTGTACTGTAAGGCATGTAAGATAAGTCACCGAGCTGGACACGTTTGTAAGAGCCGGCCGGGACTCTGTAGGCCGCAGGGCGTCAACCACATGTATATAAGGGGACGACCCGGCAGCGGCTTAGGGCAAGAAACAACAGATCGAGAGCCAGGCAAAGCGTATTCGCTCCCTGGTAAACGAAACCCTAGCAATACCACCTCAAACTGGATTAGGCCTTTACCTTCACCGCAAGGGGACGAACCAGTATAAACTCCTCATGTCCTTTGTCCCGTTTAACCCCTTTAAGCTAACTCCGTCGCAATGGCTCCACAACTAAGTCCTTCCATGAGGACATCTGCCGTGACACTTCCACGACAGTTGGCGCCCACTGTGGGGCTCGCGCACGGTGGTTTTGAGTTCTTCAAGGGCAGCTTCGAAGGGATCAAGGGATACGCTGTGGGCCGGATGACCAAGAGTCGTCGTCGTAAGCTCTACATAGATGATGCAGGCTGGGGGCCCGAGGCCGGCTCAATTGAGTACAGGTACCGAGTCCCCTTCGGCGGAATCCATGTCTTCATCGGCAAGATCGGCGAACCGGGTCAGCTAGCCCGCCGGCTCAAGTTTTAATAGATCTGTTGGATGATCTGGCGACTCTAATGGGAGTGGAGGTAACCGCAGACAACCAGGAACAACATAAGGTGGATGTGGCTGTGACGCCCCCGATTCAATCGTACACTAATCATACACGCAAACGTGTACGATCAAGATCAGGGACTCATGGTAAGATATCACAACACAACTCTAAAAATAAAATAAGTCATACAAGCATCATAATACAAGCCAGGAGCCTCGAGGGCTCGAATACAAGTGCTTGATCATAGACGAGTCAGCGGAAGCAACAATATCTGAGTACAGACATAAGTTAAACAAGTTAGCCTTAAGAAGGCTAGCACAAACTGGGATACAGATCGAAAGAGACGCAGGCCTCCTGCCTGGGATCCTCCTAAACTAATCCTGGTCGTCGTCATCGGCCTGCACGTAGTAGTAGGCACCTCCGGTGTAGTAGGAGTCGTCGTCGACGGTGGCGTCTGGCTCCCGGGCTCCAGCATCTGGTTGCGACAACCAGGTAGAAGGGAAAAGGGGAAAAGATGGAGAAAAGCAACCGTGAGTACTCATCCAAAGTACTCGCAAGCAAGGAGCTACACTACATATGCATGGGTATATGTGTAAAGGGCCATATCGGTGGACTGAACTGCAGAATGCCAGAATAAGAGGGGGATAGCTAATCCTGTCGAAGACTACGCTTCAGGACACCTCCATCTTGCAGCATGTAGAAGAGAGCAGATGGTAAGTTCACCAAGTATCATCGCATAGCATAATCCTACCCGGCGATCCTCCCCTCGTCACCCTGTGTGAGAGCGATCATCGGGTTATATCTGGCACTTGGAAGGGTGTGTTTTATTAAGTATCCGATTCTAGTTGTCATAAGGTCAAGGTACAACTCCGGGTGGCCTGTTACCGTGGACACGGCTATTCGAATAGATCAACTTCCCTGCAGGGGTGCACCACATTACCCGACACGCTTGATCCCCTTTGGCCGGACACACTTTCCTGGGTCATGCGCAGCCTTGGAAGATCAACACGTCGCAGCCCTACCTAGGCACAATAGAGAGGTCAGCACGTTGGTCTAAATCCTATGGCGCAGGGGTCTGGGCCCATCGCCCATTGCACACCTGCATGTTGCGAGGGCGGCCGGAAGCAAAACTAGCCCCCTTAATACAAGCGCAGGCTTACGGTCCAATCCGGCACGCGCCGCTGAGTCGCTGACGTCACGAAGGCTTCGGCTGATACCACGACGCCGGTTGCCCATATCTTGTCCCACATGGCGGTTAGTGCGTATAAGGTCAACGACCCAACTCAGATCAAATACCAAGATCTCGTTAAGCGTGTTATTATGAAGTAACCGCGGACGCCGACCAGGGCCAGGCCCACCTCTCCCCTAGGTGGTCTCAACCTGCCCTGTCGCTCCGCCACAAAGTAACAGTCGGGGGCCGTCGGGAACTCAGGCCCACCACTACCTGGATGGAGCCACCTGTCCTTTCAGCCCCCACATCGGAATCACATGCGGGTACTCAATGAGCCGACCCGACTTTAGTCACCACCTGTATAGTATGTATGTATATATGTGTATACCCGTGATCACCTCCCGAGTGATCATGGCCCGATAGTATAGCATGGTAGATGGACATGAATGTAGGGCCACTGATGAAATACTAGCATCCTATACTAAGCATTTAGGATTGCAGGTAAGGGTAACAACGGTAGCAACAATGACAGGCTATGCATCAGAATATGATTAACAGAAAGCAGTAAGATGCTACACTACTCTAATGCAAGCAGTAGAGAGAAGAATAGGCGATATCTGGTGATCAAGGGGGGGGGGGCTTGCCTGGAAGCTCAGCCGAGAAGGAGGGGTCGTCAACACCATAGTCGTACTGGGTAGCAGCAGCGTCGGTCTCGGTGTCTAGCGAGAGAAGAGGGGGAAGAAACAATAAATATAAAGCAAACATATGCGTGACGATGCATGACATGAGAATGCGCGGCGCTAGACGTGCCCTAATGCGGTAGGAGGTGATACCGGTGAAGGAGGGGAACATCCGGGAAAGTATCCCCGATGTTTCGCGTTTTCGGACAAATGAACCGGAGGGGGAAAGTTGTGTGTTTGCTACGCTAGGGATGTGTGGTGGACGAACGGGGTGCGTATCCAGATTCGTCTCGTCGTTCTGAGCAAGTTTCATGTACAAAGTATTTTCATCCGAGTTACGATTATTTTTCTATGATTTTTTGAAGTTTTTAAATATTTTCTAGAATTCCTGGAATTGTTTAAATCGAATTGAAGGCAGAATGTGCATTTGTTACCTAGTGTTACCCTAGCCTATGTGTATGACAGTGGGACCCATGGGGCTGCTCAACCATTTTACTTTGACTGGTGAAAAGGTGAGGTATGTCCCATATGTCATAGGCATCTAAATTAAATTAGTGTCTAGATTAGAATGGGGCCACATGTCATAGGCTATTAGGCTAATCTAGCACTAAACTGATACTAACTAAATAGCAGAATTAATTCTAGAACTAATCTAGCTAATTAAATTAGACCTAACTAGTCTGGGCCGGCCGCACACACACTCACACACACGTGCACTCACACAGCACACTACACGCAATGCTAGAGGTGAAATCTGTTATCTGTTAACAGAAGATAGCATTTTGTGATTTTCATAGGACTTAAAACCATGCATCAAATGAATTTGGTCCAGTGGTACAAAATGGAGTTTGTCAAATGTACTACCTTCACATGATAATTTTGCTCTTGCTAGTAGTTGTTTAGTCACTGTTTAGGGGCAGTCCAGGGGGTTACTCAATGTAATATCGGTAAAGCTAG
The DNA here is from genome assembly GCF_018294505.1 of Triticum aestivum. NCBI lineage: Eukaryota > Viridiplantae > Streptophyta > Magnoliopsida > Poales > Poaceae > Triticum > Triticum aestivum. The sequence goes on along the minus strand of NC_057799.1, from coordinate 55,555,841 downwards.
CTGCATCCACAGTAGTTAGCAGCAGCAATACAACAAAGCGGGTGGCTGGACAAGGGTGCGGGGCTGCGTGGGCGCAGGCTGTGAGCTATGAGCGGCGCGCGGCACAGGGGCAGCGAGCGCGCGCAGAGGCGTGGACGGGCACGAGCTGCACACGGGGAGAGGCGCCGCTACGATGTGGTGAACGCAGGTGGAAGCACGACGGTGCGCGCCGGTGGTCTATAGCGGCGCCCAACAGAATGGCGTTGACATGCGGAACTCGCTGTTTCGGCGACCAAATGGCCGGCCGCGAGCATCAAACGGGCGAGCACGATGCGCCGATCCTAACTACGCAAGCGACAGTTGTTGGGGATTGCCGGAACGACGGCAACGACGATGGCCGAGCGGTGGCCGGAGCAAGAGCTCGAGGGGATCGAGCCTATGGGACGCGCCAGAGTCAACTGTGAGGAGGAGGAGCTGCAGGAGCTCACAGCAATCTTGCACCGCGAAGATGAGGACGAAGAAGGCGAGCTCTCCGGTGCAGTCCTGGGCGTCGGGGAGGCGACCGGCCGCGACTGCGTCAGGATGACGGTGAGCACGGCGGCCGCGGTCTCGGGCGAGGCAGATCTGATGGGGTGAGTGAGGTGGAGGGGGGGGGGGGGGGGGGTGAGAGAGTGCGTGAGAAATATCTGCGGGTGGGGGGGGGGGCTCGGTGGCGGCCTTATCCTCCTGGCCAACGCCGACGAGGGGGTTGGGCGGCGACGAGCGCGTGCGGGCGCTCGGTCGGACGCGCCCGAGGAACAGTGAAGAGGGGCAAGGGGTTTGAGTGGGCCGGCTGGGCCGACTGGACCTGCCCAGCTGCTTAGGCCCAGGTAGAGGGGGCTTTTGTCTTTTCTTTTTTTAAAACTTTTATGTTTTCTTTTATTTTCAAAAAGCAAAATAGTTGTATAAAATACTAAGCATGCACCTAAACTATAATTATAACTTAGGGCACTGCTATAATTAACTTGGCACCAAACTAAAGTAGTTTAGTATTTTTATAAAGTAACAAGCATTTAAATAATTGTTTTAGCCAATATTTTAAATAGTTTAGGGCATTTAAACACTTTTCAAAAATGTTGGTTCACCACCAGCATTAACAAAAGAATATTTTCCACATGATTAACATTTGAAAACTTTTATTGTTTGCTTGATTTTGAATTTGAATTCAAACCGGTTTCGAACTAACGCGAGATTAGCAACAGTAATCGAGGTGACGTGGCATCATTAGCAGAGTTTTACCGTAGCTTGATTATCCGGGCGTCACAATTCTCCTCCACTACAAGAAATCTCGTCTCGAGATTTAAGAGGGGAGTAAGGGGGAAAGTTCTGGTTACAAAATTCTAACGGATCTTCCTGTCTTTGGTTGCTCTTCTCGAAGGAGTTGATCCCTCACATTGATGTCTTCATTTCTCTATTTCAGGTCATCATGATGAAATCAACATCCTTTTTTTTCGGGAACTCCATCGTACTTACGAAAGAATAGAGGGTGGGTATTCCGAGAGAACGGACCTCTGCAAGGTTGACTATCTGGTCGATAACATCGGGGAAGGTGGCGAAAAGTACTCTCGAATTGAAACTTAAGAAAATATCGAGAGCAAAGTAAGGAGGTGTTCATGGGAAGTTTCGAGCGGGCAGGCAATCATTCGATGCCTGAAACAGGGCGTGAAAGGGGTTCAAAGCAATGGGAATAAGTATTATGTATGATATCAGAATTGATGATCTCTCAGACGGTGGCTCGTGAATTACATACGAGGCCACACACGAGGAATAACTTCGGGAACAGGGGGTGTCGAGGAGAGTCAGGTTTCGATCCTGTGGAGCTGTGGGTTATGGGCCCACCATGCGGGTTAAAAGCAGGGAGGGCGTTGTCATCTTGCACGATCATGAGAGCAAGGCATGTAAGAGAAGAGACTATCAGTTATGTCGGCAACAATATCGGTACCAAGGGCGAGGGATGAAGAGAACCAATTTCCTGCTCGTTGAACGAGGCGGACCAATAGGCAAAGTTCTCGTCCATCGGTGGTTACCAGAATATCATCAACAATAGTAACTGGGTCTTACTGACAGAGTGGTACAATGAGGTGTTTACATAAGCAGGGAAATATTACTACTTATATAATATAGATCACAAGAAGGGTTAAACAAACCAATGGAAAGGAAAAGTGATTATCAGGTTTAAACAGAACAATGGAAAGGAAAATGTGTATACACACATATTTCAAGGGTATATCCTTCCCAAGGACAAGCGGAGCATGATATCCATGATAGGATAGAAAGTAGAAAACCATTGAGGTAAGGGGGAGGAATTTCATGATATTATCCGTACAACGGTGTTTGGATAATTGATAAAGAAAATTTAGCATTATGCTTCAAATGTTCCTATTGATGATAGGAGTACCACATACATGCTTCGAGATTGCATTGACATGGTCTTCAAGCAAAGGTCGGACTTTCCATACACAAGGGATCCATCAGGAACAACTTGTAAAGTAAGTCTTACGATTTCCTCATGGAAGAATCGCTAAGCTTGCTAAAGGAAAATATAACAATAGGTCCTCCGGCCAGGTGTGCTAGGCATGACATCACCTTACCGGGTCACATAAAGACCATTGTTATAACTCTTGGAAATATGTTCCAACCATCATATCTGACCGAGATTCAGATCTGATTGGTGTCAGGATAACTCAGACTCAGGATGCCTGACAAGAAAGGTGCAACACAAATTGTCGAGATGACATTGTAAGATTCTTGGGAATTGAACTATGGAAGCGACTTCCGAAACAAGAGTTCATCATTAAATCAAGGAGAGGTGAGGAGGTGGCTCATTGACTCAGCGACAATTCATTGAGATTTAAAAAAGATGGATTTCCACACTTATGTGAACAAGGAGATAACATTTGTCAGATCAAATGGTATAATAATGTATGCTCGAGGAAAACATACACAATTAAACATTGGTTGAAAGGTGCACCCATAATATGGGCTTAGGTAGCATGGTCAATGTTTAGAAAGGTGATTCAATAACCAATACACAAAGGATGAAACTATCGTTCATTATTTTACAAGCAATAAGGTTGCTAGTAATTTTGAATTTTACACCTCACAGTCCAATCGTCGGTATTCTGGTTGGAAACAACACGGGGACCAAGAGACGAATGTAGATGGCGAGATGTATCAATTGTATCAAGAATTCTTAAGAGGTGGTGAAATTCTCACAACATTCTTGATACATAAGATGGTATTACTTCAAGGTAGGACATAAGATAAGATGGATAGCCAGGAACTCAAGGTACAGCCACAACACTGACAAGTTTGTGTTGGAAAGAAAGCAAGGAAGTAGTCGATGACAACACAAATTCCAAGGGACAAGGATGGTATTTCCCATGAAGAATTCAATGGATCTTGAAAGAGCTCAGAATGTTGATGATGATCACAACACATTTGTCAAGAGATTTCAAGATGTAATCGATCGGCGATGACATCAAGTCAAAGGAATGGTGAAGCGAAGGGTTATTGGAACCAAGGGTACGTCACAAACTCTAAATCAAGCTTGTTGTTTAAGGTGAAAGGGTATGACGAGGAAGATTGACGTAAGCTTAGCTATCGTCGCAAATTGTGCTCCCGGAAGAACCAGATAGCACAGTTAAAATTAGCACTATGATGATAGCCGATCAGGCTAGGATTGACATGCTTGAGTTCAAACCCATAACCAATGATGATTAATAGGAGTTGTCAAATCATAGTGCGGACTCGAATCAGTTATCGGTGTCCTCGAGTGGTTATCAACTCAGAACCCAGGAAAAATTGGAAGCAATGAGAATAATACTTGATGAAGAACTCATAAGAAGTTATGTAGTTCTTGTTATTATCGAGGTACCAGAGGGTAATACTAGAAGGTAGAACAAAATAGAGGTTGGGAAGGCGTACTGATCTGCAGAAGGCAAGTACTTTAACTTGTCCGAGAAATAGAATCAAAGGAGAACAATCATGGTCGGAACCACAGTTGCAAAGGATCAATTCACAGATACCAGATGATATTTATCAAGGAAATGGTTATTATTACAAGAAGTTTCCATGATAGGATCTACATCATGTCCATGGGCATGAACACAAAGTTCAAGGTCGACTCCCACTTCTCTAATGCATAACCTTTCATTCACTTCTCGCTTTCGAAGAAGTTGTAGCGTTGAAATTTTACATGACCAAAAGTCAGTAGAATATAACCCTCATAACTTTCGAGTTCACATAGACTAAGGAAGGCATAGGCTCAACCCATCGGGGCATCTTAGGAACATATAACGCAAACTTCAGGAGTAAATTATACAAGCTCGACAACAGAGCATGGTTGAGAGGCAGAGGATACAATTTACCAAAGGCATTACGTATCCGAGAAAAGGCTCACAAGGTTATTGAATATGAAGGACGTTGTCAGATGAAATCCAATAAAGGATCTGGTGGTCCATAAGGGATATGATGCGAGCACCGGTACTCAACCAGAAGAAGAAAGAATGCAAGGAGATCAGATGATAGAAACAACTCACTAATTCAAATCGCAATTGCAAAGGAATTATGAATCCAAAGACAAGGGATCAGAAGTAATGCTCTGATTAGGGATGGATAAGTTGAATGGCCTTAGGGGTACAACCGATGGCAATTGATTGGTCGAGATCCAGCTCATGTTTAAAATGACGTTTGAGCCAGAAAGATGAATTCTAGGATATGATTGAGGATTGCGTGCATTCGCAACAAATTGAATCAATAGACTCAAAATGATAATTACAAAGGACGACGATAAGATTACCAGACTTATGGGATTAATCCTAATGCAAGCAAGCAAGAATTTCAAGAGCAATAAGCTGCTGAGGATTTTCAGAAGATCGGGTACTATTTCAATGTATCTTGAGAATCATATGAACGGGGAAAGAACGGATACCCGGTAAGTGCGAGAAAATATCCGCAAGGGGTATTCATGAGGCAAGAACTGTAAAGCAGTAAGCTCAAAGGATTCTTGGAACAATGGAGAGCGGTTCGGGGCATCTTGTATTAACAAGATCTACTTGGAATAAAATTAAGAACGACGGGTGTAAGTATTTATCCATAGGGATAAATCAGTGGTAGGGAATTGCAAAAGCAACGAGCACAAAGTCTCGAGAACATCGGAGAGTATCTTCGAAATCCTTCGGTGCACCAAGCAATCATCTGGAGTGAGGGGCTCTCCGGGGGTAAGTAGTTACGAAACCTAGAGTCAGAGTTAGTAAAATCATTTCACCCGAATAGAAGAGAGGTCAGAGTCCCAGAGTATAGGTCGAGGAATAAAAGATCCTAATACCACCCAATGGCGACGTGGGCCCATAAGGCACACAACCATGTTAGTAAAAGTTTTGTAATGTCTAGACTCGACTTTGGCCAAGGAGTGTGGAAGGGGGATTCCTACAGGCAGTCAGCTCTGTCCCCGATTCAATCGTACACTAATCATACACGCAAACGTGTACGATCAAGATCAGGGAATCACGGGAAGTTATCACAACACAACTCTAAAAATAAAATAAGTCATACAAGCATCATAATACAAGCCAGGGGCCTCGAGGGCTCGAATACAAGTGCTCGATCATAGACGAGTCAGCAGAAGCAACAATATCTGAGTACAGACATAAGTTAAACAAGTTTTCCTTAAGAAGGCTAGCACAAACTGGGATACAGATCGAAAGAGACGCAGGCCTCCTACCTGGGATCCTCCTAAACTACTCCTGGTCGTCGTCATCGGCCTGCACGTAGTAGTAGGCACCTCCGGTGTAGTAGGAGTCATCGTCGACGGTGGCGTCTGGCTCCTGGGCTCTAGCATCTGGTTGCGACAACGAGGTAGAAGGGAAAGGGGGAAAAGAGGGAGAAAAGCAACCGTGAGTACTCATCCAAAGTACTCGCAAGCAAGGAGCTACACTACATATGTATGGGTATATGTGTAAAGGGCCATATCGGTGGACTGAACTGCAGAATGCCAGAATAAGAGGGGGATAGCTAATCCTGTCGGAGACTACACTTCAGTCCACCTTCATCTTGCAGCATGTGGAAGAGAGTAGATGGTAAGTTTACCAAGTATCATCGCATAGCATAATCCTACCCGGCGATTCTCCCCTCGTCACCCTGTGTGAGAGCGATCATCGGGTTATATCTGGCACTTGGAAGGGTGTGTTTTATTAAGTATCCGATTCTAGTTGTCATAAGGTCAAGGTACAACTCCGGGTCGCCTGTTACCGTGGACACGGCTATTCGAATAGATCAACTTCCTTGCAGGGGTGCACCACATTACCCGACACGCTCGATCCCCTTTGGCCGGACACACTTTCCTGGGTCATGCCCGGCCTTGGAAGATCAACACGTCGCAGCCCTACCTAGGCACAACAGAGAGGTCAACACGTCGGTCTAAATCCAATGGCGCAGGGGTCTGGGCCCATCGCCCATTGCACACCTGCATGTTGCGAGGGCGGCCGGAAGCAGACCTAGCCCCCTTAATACAAGCGCAGGCTCACGGTCCAATCCGGCGCGCGCCGCTCAGTCGCTGACGTCACGAAAGCTTCGGCTGATACCACGACGCCAGTTTCCCATATGTTGTCCCACGTGGCGGTTAGTGCGTATAATGTGAACGACCCAACTCAGATCAAATACCAAGATTTCGTTAAGCGTGTTATTATGAAGTAACCGCGGACGCCAACCAGGGCCAGGCCCACCTCTCCCCTAGGTGGTCTCAACCTTCCATGTCGCTCTGCCACAAAGTAACAGTCGGGGGCCGTCGGGAACTCAGGCCCACCACTACCTGGATGGAGCCACCTGTCCTTTCAGCCCCCACATCGGAATCACATGCGGGTACTCAATGAGCCGACCCGACTTTAGTCACCACCTGTATAGTATGTATGTATATATGTGTATACCCGTGATCACCTCCCGAGTGATCATGGCCCGATAGTATAGCATGGCAGATGGACATGAATGTAGGGCCACTGATGAAATACTAGCATCCTATACTAAGCATTTAGGATTGCAGGTAAGGGTAACAACGGTAGCAACAATGACAGGCTATGCATCAGAATATGATTAACGGAAAGCAGTAACATGCTACACTACTCTAATGCAAGCAGTAGAGAGAAGAATAGGCGATATCTGGTGATCAAGGGGGGGCTTGCCTGGAAGCTCAGCCGAGAAGGAGGGGTCGTCCACACCGTAGTCGTACTGGGTAGCAGCGGCATCGGTCTCGGTGTCTAGCGAGAGAAGAGGGGGAAGAAACAATAAATATAAAGCAAACATATGCGTGATGATGCATGACATGACAATGCGCGGCGCTAGGCGTGCCCTAACGCGGTAGGAGGTGATACCGGTGAAGGGGGGAAACATCCGGGAAAGTATCCCCGATGTTTCGCGTTTTCGGACAAATGAACCGGAGGGGTAAAGTTGCGTGTTTGCTATGCTATAGATGTGTGGCGGACGAACGGGGTGCGTATCCTGATTCGTCTCGTCGTTCTGAGCAACTTTCATGTACAAAGTATTTTCATCCAAGTTACGATTATTTTTCTACGATTTTTCGAAGTTTTTAAACATTTTCTAGGATTCCTGGAATTGTTTAAATCGAATTGAAGGCAGAATGTGCATTTGTTACCTAGTGTTACCCTAGCCTATGTGTATGACAATGGGACCCATGGGGCTGGTCAACCATTTTACTTTGATTGGTCAAAAGGTGAGGTATGTCCCATATGTCATAGGTATCTAAATTAAATTAGTGTCGAGATTAGAATGGGGCCACATGCCATAGGCTATTAGGCTAATCTAGCACTAAACTGATACTAACTAAACAGCAGAATTAATCCTAGAACTAATCTAGCTAATTAAATTAGACCTAACTAGTTTGGGCCGGCTGCACACACACTCACACACACGTGCACTCACACAACACACTACATAAAATGGTAGAGGTTAAATCTGTTATCTGTTAACAGAAGATAGCATTTTGTGATTTTCATAGGACTTAAACCATGCATCAAATGAATTAGGTCCACTGGTACAAAATGGAGTTTGTCAAATATACTACCTTCACATAATAATTTTGCTCTTGTTAGTAGTTGTTTAGTCGTTGTTTGGGGGCGGTCCAGGGGGTTACTCAAAGTCATATCGGTAAAGCTAGCTGCATCCACAGTAGTTAGTAGTAGCAGTAGTACAGCAAAGCGGGTGGCTGGACAAGGGTGCGGGGCTGCGCGGGCGCAGGCTGTGAGCTGTGAGCGGCGCGCGGCATGATACGTCTCCAACGTATCTATAATTTATGAAGTATTCATGCTATTATATTATCTGTTTTGGATGTTTATGGGCTTTATTAAACACTTTTATATTATTTTTGGGACTAACCTATTGACCCAGAGCCCAGTGCCAGTTCCTGTTTTTTCCCTTGTTTCAGTGTTTCGAAGAAAAGGAATATCAAACAGAGTCGAAACGGGATGAAACCTTCTGGAGAAGTTATTTTTGGAAGGAAAGCAACCCGGGAGACTTGGAGTCCACGTCAAGAAAGCAACGAGGGAGGCACGAGGCAGGGGGGCGCGCCCACCCCCCTGGGCGCGCCCTCCACCCTCGTGGGGCCCTCGTGGCTCCCCTCACGTATTTCTTCCGCCTATATATATCCATATACCCTAAAACGATCGGGGAACAGAAGAGATCGGGAGTTCCGCTGCCGCAAGCCTCTGTAGCCACCAAAACCCAATCGGGACCCTGTTCCGGTACCCTGCCGGATGGGGGATCCCTCACCGGTGGCCATCTTCATCATGCCGGCGCTCTCCATGACGAGGAGGGAGTAGTTCACCCTCGGGCCTGAGGGTATGTACCAGTAGCTATGTGTTTGATCTCTCTCTCTCTCTCACTCGTGTTCTTGATTTGGCACGATCTTGATGTATCGCGAGCTTTGCTATTATAGTTGGATCTTATGTTGCTTCTCCCCCTCTACTCTCTTGTAATGGATTGAGTTTTCCCTTTGAAGTAATCATATCGGATTGAGTCTTTAATGATTTGAGAACACTTGATGTATGTCTTGCCGTGCGTATCTGTGGTGACAACGGGATATCACGTGATTCACTTGATGTATGTTTTGGTGATCAACTTGCGGGTTCCGCCCATGAACCTATGCATAGGGGTTGGCACACGTTTTCGTCTTGATTCTCCGGTAGAAACTGTGGGGAACTCTTTGAGGTTCTATGTGTTGGTTGAATAGATGAATCTGAGATTGTGTGATGCATATCGTATAATCATACCCACGGATACTTGAGGTGACATTGGAGTATCTAGGTGACATTAGGGTTTTGGTTGATTTGTGTCTTAAGGTGTTATTCTAGTACGAACTCTAGGGCTGTTTGTGACACTTATGGGAATAGCCCAACGGATTGATTGGAAAGAATAACTTTGAGGTGGTTTCGTACCCTACCATAATCTCTTCTTCTGTTCTCCGCTATTAGTGACTTTGGAGTGACTCTTTGTTGCATGTTGAGGGATAGTTATATGATCCAATTATGTTATTATTGTTGAGAGAACTTGCACTAGTGAAAGTATGAACCCTAGGCCTTGTTTCCTAGCATTGCAATACCGTTTACGTTCACCTTTACCACTTGTTACCTTGCTGTTTTTATATTTTCAGTTTACAAAAACCTATATCTACCATCCATATTGCACTTGTATCACCATCTCTTCGCCGAACTAGTGCACCTATACAATTTACCATTGTATAGGGTGTGTTGGGGACACAAGAGACTCTTTGTTATTTGGTTGCAGGGTTGTTTGAGAGAGACCATCTTCATCCTACGCCTCTCACGGATTGATAAACCTTAGGTCATCCACTTGAGGGAAATTTGCTACTGTCCTACAAACCTCTGCACTGGGAGTCCCAACAACATTGAAAAGAAGAAGGTTGCGTAGTAGACATCATGGCACAGGGGCAGCGGGCGCGCGTAGAGGTGTGGACGGGCACGAGCTGCGCACGGGGAGAGGCGCCGCTACGATGTGGTGAGTGCGGGTGGAAGCATGACGGTGCGCACCGATGGTCTATAGCGGCGCCCAACAGAATGGCGGCGACGTGCGGAACTCGCTGTTCCGACGACCAAATGGCCGGCCGCGAGCATCAAACGGGTCAGCATGATGCGCCGATCCTAACTACGCAAGCGACAATTGTTGGGGATGGTCGGAACGACGGCAATGGCGATGGCCGAGCGGTGGCCGGAGCAAGAGCTCGAGGGGATTGAGCCTATGGGACGCGCTAGAGTCAACTGTGAGGGGGAGGAGCTACAGAAGCTCACCGCGGAGTCTTCTGATGCCTGTGGCGAAGCCGAGGACGGCCGAAGCAGTGTAGACCGAAGAGAAGAAGTGGCGGCCAGCGGTGATGAAGATGGATTCGATCGCGAGCGCCGGCGACGACCCAGAGCAATCTTGCACCGCGAAGATGAGGACGAAGAAGGCGAGCTCTCTGGTGCAGTCCTGGGCGTCGGGGAGGCGACCGGCCGCGACTGCGTCAGGATGACGGTGAGTGCGGGGACACAGGAGACTCTTTGTTATTTGGTTGCAGGGTTGTTTGAGAGAGACCATCTTCATCCTACGCCTCTCACGGATTGATAAACCTTAGGTCATCCACTTGAGGGAGATTTGCTACTGTCCTACAAACCTTTGCACTTGGAGGCCCAACAACGTCTACAAGAAGAAGGTTGCGTAGTAGACATCAAGCAGTTTCTGGCGCCGTTGCCGGGGAGGTGAGTGCTTGAAGGTATATCTTTAGATCTTGCAATCAAATCTTTTAGTTTCTTGTTTTATCACTAGTTAGTTTATAAAAGAAAACTACAAAAAAATGGAATTGAGGGTGCCTCATATGCTTCATCTTTTTAATGTCTTCCGTGAAAATAAGGATTCCGACAATTGTGCTCAATTTCTAGAGGAAGAATGTATTAAAATGTTTGGCACTAAATATTTGAATGATGAGAATGATTGCAATGTTGTTAGTATAAATTCTTTGAATACCCATGATGCTAATGATATTCAAAGCCACAAGCTTGGGGATGTTATGTTTGATGAAGATGATATTTTTTGTCTCCCAAGTTTTGATATGCAAAGTTGTTATGATGATAGCATGCCTTCTACCTATGATGATTATATTGATGAAAGTGGGTTTGGAAGAGTGTCAACTTTAGGAAGTAATGATCCCACTATTTTGGAGGATGTTGAATCTTATAATATTTATGAAAGTGGATTTGGAGAGGTCATGACTTTATTTAGTGATGTATCCACTATTTTGGAAGAGGTTTCAATTGATTATGATGAGAACAAAGTTGCTACTTATGATGATTATTGTGACGAAACTTATGCTATAAAAAGTAGTGATGATTATATTTATAAAACTTGTCATGATTATGATTACCTTTTTCTGAACATTACTCTTTTAGTGTGGAAACAATTTATAGTATTCAAGTCTCTTATGATACTCCCACTATTCCGAATGAGAAGAATTTTGCTTATGTGGAGAGTAGTAAAATTTCTATGCAAGTAGATCATGAAAAGAATGCTTTAGGTGCTGGTTATTTTGTTGAATTCATTCATGATGCTACTGAAAATTATTATGAGGGAGGAATATATGCTTGTAGGAATTGCAATAATATCAAGTTTCCTCTCTATGTGCTTAAAGTTTTGAAGTTATGCTTGTTTTGCTTTCCTATGCTAGTTGATTCTTGCTCCCATAAGTTGTTTGATCACAAAATCCCTATGCATAGGAAGTGGGTTAGACTTAAATATGCTAGTCATATTCTTCATGATGCTCTCTTTATGTTTCAATTCCTATCTTTTATGTGAGCATCATTGAAATCATCATGCCTAGCTAGGGGCGTTAAACGATAGCGCTTGTTGGGAGGCAACCCAACTTTATTTTAGTTTCTTGCTTTTTGGTTCTGTTTAGGAATAAATAATCCATCTAGCTTCTGTTTAAATGTGGTTTTGTGTTTTAATTAGTGTTTGTGCCAAGTAGAACCTTTGGGAAGACTTGGGTGAAGTCTTTATGATCATGCTGTAAAAAACAGAAACTTTAGCGCTCACGAGATTAGCTAAAACTTTTTACTTGAGGGTGATATTTAGTTGATTCTTTTTGAAGATGATTACTAGACAAATTTCTCAGGTCCACCAATTTATCTTAGAATTTTTGGAGTTCCAGAAGTTTGCGTTACTTACAGATTACTACAGACTGTTCTGTGTTTGACAGATTCTGTTTTTCGTGTGTTGTTTGCTTATTTTGATGAATCTATGGCTAGTAAAATAGTTTATAAACCATAGAGAAGTTGGAATACAGTAGATTTAACACCAATATAAATAAAGAATGAGTTCATTATAGTACCTTGAAGTGGTGTTTTCTTTTCTTTCGCTAACGGAGCTCACGAGTTTTCTGTTGAGTTTTGTGTTTTGAAGTTTTCAAGTTTTGGGTAAAGATTCGATGGACTATGGAATAAGGAGTGGCAAGAGCCTAAGCTTGGGGATGCCCAAGGCACCCCAAGGTAATATTCAAGGATAACCAAGAGCCTAAGCTTGGGGATGCCACGGAAGGCATCCCCTCTTTCGTCTTCGTTCATCGGTAACTTTACTTGGAGCTATATTTTTATTCACCACATGATATGTGTTTTGCTTGGAGCGTCATTTTATTTTCATTAGGCTTGCTTGCTGTTTGAATAAAATACCAAGATCTGAAATTCTTAAATGAGAGAGAGTCTTCACATAGCTACATAATTATTTAACTACTCATTGATCTTCACTTATATCTTTCTGGAGTAGTTTGTCATTTACTCGTGTGCTTCACTTATATCCTATGAGTAAATGGTTGAATGATTTGAATGTCATAAATCTGAAATTATATATGTTTCATATGCCTTTCCCATGGGGAGAAATACCTTCACATATAAGAAGTAGAGGTGGCAAATTTATTGAAGGTTAGCAAACATTGTATTGGTCACTTGAACAATTCATGAAAAAAATATTGAAGGAAGAGAGATTTCACATATAAATATACTATCTTGGACATCTTCTATGATTGTGAGCCCCATTAATTATTTTCAAACCTGAGCAAATTAGTTGAAGTTGGACAAGGAAGACAACATAATGAGTTATGCTTGGGTATATTTGTATAGAAGTTATATTGTTATGGATCCTCTAACATGTGGTGCTTGCTATTTAGAATCCTTTGCTAGCCAAAATATCTGTACTAAGCGGGAATGCTGCTTGTGCATCCAAATTCCTTGAACCATGTTTCTTCCATGAGTGTCCACCATATCTACCTATATGCGGTATTTACCTGCCGTTCCAAGTAAATTTGCATGTGCCAAACTCTAAACCTTCAAATAATAATCTGTTTTGTATGCCCGAATCGCTCATGTAGCGACTAGGGGCTAGCAGTATCTTCCATGCTAGGTGGGTTATTCTCACGATGAGTGGACTACGCTCATCATTCACGAGAAAATGGCTGGTAACTGGGATGCCCAGTCCTATGATCAAAAGATCGAAATCAAATAAAAAATAATTGCAAACAAAACTCCCCCAGGTTTGATGTTAGTTGGAGGCACCCGTTGTTTCGGGCAAGCCATTGATTGATGATTGTTGGTGGAGGGGGAGTAAAAATCTTTACCTTTCTGTTTGGGAACCGCCTATAATGTATGTAGTATGGAAGATATTGGGAACTCTTGGTCGTTATGTTGACAATGAAAGCATACCTCTCAAAATTATTTTCATCTCTATTTTTGCTTCGAGTTGTGGCACCTCTGCAAATCCCTGCTTCCCTCTGCGAAGGGCCTATCATTTACATTTATGCAAGAGTGAGTAGTATTCCTTCTCATTCCAACCTACTCTTTAGTTGGCAAGCATCATGTGATGGAAAGATCTAGGCATATATGGCCATTCAAATATATTTGAGCATGAATTATTATTGTTGACATTACCCTTGAGGTAAAAGGTTGGGAGGCGAAACATTAAGCCCCTATCTTTCTCTATGTTCGATGAATATTATTTGTTCTAAAAATATGCTTTGAGTGGTAGCAATCATGGAAGACTAAATGATAGTTGAGTATGTGAAGTTTGCTGAATCAAAGCTCTGACATAGACTCTTCCTGAAAATAAGATGAATTGCAATTGTTTGATGACTGAGAACATAGTTTGTTAGTTTTAAAGAAAGTTTATGATCTATACTTTAACATGTGAATAGCTTGTTACTTGATCATGAAAAGTTCTATGAGTTGAGCTACTGTTATGACATATAATGATGCTAGAAAAGGTGATTGAAATTATCATTGATCAAATTTGGGCACCTGCTAGCATTCACACTTCATAAATTATTTCTTTTATCATTTACCTACTCGAGGACGAGCAGGAATTAAGCTTGGGGATGCTGATACGTCTCCAACGTATCTACAATTTATGAAGTATTCATGCTATTATATTATCTGTTTTGGATGTTTATGGGCTTTATTTAACACTTTTATATTATTTTTGGGACTAACCTATTGACCCAGAGCCCAGTGCCAGTTCCTGTTTTTTCCCTTGTTTCAGTGTTTCGAAGAAAAGGAATATCAAACGGAGTGGAAACGGGATGAAACCTTCTAGAGAAGTTATGTTTGGAAGGAAAGCAACCCGGGAGACTTGGAGTCCATGTCAAGAAAACAATGAGGGAGGCACGAGGTGGGGGGGGGGGGAACCCCCTGGGCGCGCCCTCCACCCTCGTGGCTCCCCTGACGTATTTCTTCCGCCTATATATATCCATATACCCTAAAACGATCGGGGAACAGAAGAGATCGGGAGTTCCGCCGCCGCAAGCCTCTGTAGCCACCAAAACCCAATCGGGACCCTGTTCCGGTACCCTGCCGGAGGGGGGATCCCTCACCGGTGGCCATCTTCATCATGCTGGCGCTCTCCATGACGAGGAGGGAGTAGTTCACCCTCGGTGCTGAGGGTATGTACCAGTAGCTATGTGTTTGATCTCTCTCTCTCTCACTCGTGTTCTTGATTTGGCACGATCTTGATGTATCGCGAGCTTTGCTATTATAGTTGGATCTTATGTTGCTTCTCCCCCTCTACTCTCTTGTAATGGATTGAGTTTTCCCTTTGAAGTAATCTTATCGGATTGAGTCTTTAATGATTTGAGAACACTTGATGTATGTCTTGCCGTGCGTATCTGTGGTGACAATGGGATATCACGTGATTCACTTGATGTATGTTTTGGTGATCAACTTGCGGGTTCCGCCCATGAACCTATGCATAGGGGTTGGCACACGTTTTCGTCTTGACTCTCCGGTAGAAACTCTGGGGAACTCTTTGAGGTTCTATGTGTTGGTTGAATAGATGAATCTGAGATTGTGTGATGCATATCGTATAATCATACCCACGGATACTTGAGGTCACATTGGAGTATCTAGGTGACATTAGGGTTTTGGTTGATTTGTGTCTTAAGGTGTTATTCTAGTACGAACTCTAGGACTGTTTGTGACACTTATAGGAATAGCCCAACGGATTGATTGGAAAGAATAACTTTGAGGTGGTTTCGTACCCTACCATAATCTCTTCGTCCGTTCTCCTCTATTAGTGACTTTGGAGTGACTCTTTGTTGCATGTTGAGGGATAGTTATATGATCCAATTATGTTATTATTGTTGAGAGAACTTGCACTACTGAAAGTATGAACCCTAGGCCTTGTTTCCTAGCATTGCAATACCGTTTACATTCACCTTTACCACTTGTTACCTTGCTGTTTTTATATTTTCAGTTTACAAAAACCTATATCTACCATCCATATTGCACTTGTATCACCATCTCTTCGCCGAACTAGTGCACCTATACAATTTACCATTGTATTGGGTGTGTTGGGGACACAAGAGACTCTTTGTTATTTGGTTGCAGGGTTGTTTGAGAGAGACCATCTTCATCCTACGCCTCTCACGGATTGATAAACCTTAGGTCATCCACTTGATTGAAATTTGCTACTGTCCTACAAACCTCTGCACTTGGAGGCCCAACAACATCTACAAGAAGAAGGTTGCGTAGTAGACATCACGGCACAGCGGCAGCGGGCGCGCGTAGAGGTGTGGACGGGCACGAGCTGCGCACGGGTAGAGGCGCCGCTACGATGTGGTGAGTGCGGGTGGAAGCACGACGGTGCGCGCCGGTGGTCTATAGCGGCGCTCAACAGAATGGCGGCGACGTGCGGAACTCGCTGTTCCGGCGACCAAATGGCCGGCCGCGAGCATCAAACGGGCGAGCACGATGCGCCGATCCTAACTATGCAAGCGACAGTTGTTGGGGATGGCCGGAACAACGGCAACGACGATGGCCGAGCGGTGGCTGGATCAAGAGCTCGAGGGGATTGAGCCTATGGGACGCGCCAGAGTCAACTGTGAGGGGGAGGAGCTACAGGAGCTCACCGCGGAGTCTTCTGATGCCCGTGGCGAAGCCGAGGACGGCCGGAGCAGTGTAGATCGAAGAGAAGTAGTGGCGGCCAGCGGTGATGAAGATGGATTCGATCGCGAGCGCCGGAGACGACCCAGTGCAATCTTGCACCGTGAAGATGAGGACGAAGAAGGCGAGCTCTCCGGTGCAGTCCTGGGCGTCGGGGAGGCGACCGGCCGCGACTGCGTCAGGATGACGGTGTACGCGGCGGCCGCGGTCTCGGGCGAGGCAGATCTGATGGGGCGAGCGAGGTGGAGAGGGGGGATGAGAGAGTGCGTGAGAAATATCTGCGGGTGGGGTGGGTGGGGGGCTCGGTGGTGGCCTTATCCTCCTGGCCAACGCCGACGAGGGGGTTGGGCGGCGACGAGCGCGTGCGGGCGCTCGGTCGGACACGCCCGAGGAACAGTGAAGAGGGGCAAGGGGTTTGATTGGGCCGGCTGGGCCAACTGGACCTGCCCAGCTGCTTAGGCCCAGGTAGAGGGGGCTTTTGTCTTTTCTTTTTTTAAAACTTTTATGTTTTCTTTTATTTTGAAAAACCAAAATAGTTGTATAAAATACTAAGCATGCACCTAAACTATAATTATAACTTAGGGCACTGCTAAATTAACTTGGCACCAAACTAAAGTAGTTTAGTATTTTTATAAAGTAACAAGCATTTAAATAATTGTTTTAGCCAATATTTTAAATATATTGGGGCATTTAAACACTTTTCAAAAATGTTGGTTCACCAGCAGCATTAACAAAAGAATATTTTCCACATGATTAACATTTTAGTTTTGACATTTGAAAACTTTTATTGTTTGCTTGATTTTGAATTTGAATTCGAACCGGTATCGAACTAACGCGAGATTAGCAATAGTAATCGAGGTGACGTGGCATCATTAGCAGAGGTTTACTGTAGCTTGATTATCCGGGCGTCACAGTGGCTATGCTGCGTGATGAGATAATGCAACCTAAGGCGGAATTAGCAGCGAAAACGCTAGGATGGCTGCAGAGCAAGCCGTCTTAAACGTCCAGGCACAGCGGATTCAAGCAGATTCATACCGGCTTATGGTGGATCAGAACGCTTCAAACGAAGTCTTGAGGAGAAAACGCCAGAGTCGTATGCCCTCGATTTATGAGTCAAGGAACCTCTTCAACACACCCGGAGCGGGGGCTAGTAACACGCCGGTGATAAACCAGATGGTTGAGGCGCCAGGGGGCGGACCGTCGGGTCAGCCGTGCATAGCAGGTTCTCCGCCTATGAATAACACCCCGTCTCAGCATGTAGTGATGCCGCCGGGTCATTACTCCACTCCTCTAGACAACATGATTGCTGCAGCTACGCGATTGGCGGCTCTGCCAGTCAAGGGTGAGACTCCAACAACGGTTGAAACTAGAAGGGCGAGGGAGCTTCTTCAAACGGCTTTGGTACAGCAGCAGGCTTATTCCTATAGTTGTGACCGGATTCATTCGACCCCTCGTCCAAGCCGGAGCTATAGTAGGCATATTGATTCGCCAGCAGTTTCGAGTACTGAGCGACGTCGTAACCAACCTCATGGTCATGACCCGGCGCGCAATGGTGCCAATGCACAGGATTTGGTGGACCAGGGCAGAGCGCGCCAGGAGGCCGAGCTGGCGGCTCAGCTGGTGGCTCATCAGCACGCACCGGTTTACCCAACGGCTTCAGTCGAGGCAGGTGTAACTTCTAGAGCTTTCGGTGTGCCGTGTCTAACGGCGGCTCTACGGAATGAGCGTTTGCCCAAGGACTTCAAAGGCCCTCGCTAAGTGCCCAATTACACAGCAGATCAGCCCCCTGAGGCCCGGGCTGAGAGTTATGAGATGGCTATGGAGATGCTGGATGTTAGTGAGGCTGCGTACGCTAAGTACTTCACCATGATGCTGGAGGGGCGGCTCGTACCTGGTTGAAGGGGCTACCGGCTAATTCCATCGGGTCATTGGCAGAGCTGAAGGCCCGCTTCATCCAGAATTTCAAAGATACATGCAAGCTGCCAATGTCGATCGTGGATTTGGTTTCTTGTGTTCAAGCTAAGGGCGAGTCAATGACCAGCTGGGTGCGCCGGGTCTCGACTATCATACATTCTTCACATAACATCAACGTCGGCTCAGCGGTTCTAATGTTGGAGAAAAATTGCCGTTTTATTCCACTCAAGCAGAAGCTTGGGCGGCTTAAGCGTCATTGAAATGACATGGGGGAGCTTATGGCGGCTCTTGTTAAGTATGCCGACTCTGATGGTACCAAGGACCCCGACTCTGAGGATGAAAGATCGGGAAAGGGAAAGAAGAGTAATGGCATGAAGGGACAGCAGTACAACCCTGCCAATCAGGGTGGCAACGGTAATCGCAAGGCTGATGATTTTGCGGCTAACACCGGTGCGCACAATTATAACCAGCGTCGAAAGGGACCGCCGGCTCAAGGGACAAGGTTTGACCTTGATGCAATATTAAATCAGCCCTGTCCAAAACACGGAACGGATCAGAAGTCGGCTACTCATCTGTGGAAGGATTGCAGCATAATGAGATCCTTTAGGGAGTCCATCCAGCACCACCATGGCCCGAACGGTGGATCAGGGTCCGGCTCTCATGGTCCGGGTCATGGAGGCGGCGGTTCAAATTCCGGGTTTCAAGGCCACGGCAACCAGGATGGCTACAACCAGCAGAATAATCAGGGGAATCAACAGCAACAACAGTCCGGTTATCAGAGCAACCCGAAGCAATTGAATAGTGGACAGTATCACGTTTTCACCACCAGGTTGTGTAAGCGTGATCAGAAGCTTCAGAAGAGAGCAGTGAATGCTGTTGAGCCGGCGGTGCCGCGTTATTTACGGTGGTTAGAACAACCTATTGTGTGGAGTCGTGAGGATCACCCGCCCCGGATAGACAATCCGGGTCATTTGGCTCCGGTGGTGGCGCCTCAAGTTGGGGGCTATAAGTTTACTAAGGTACTCATGGATGGAGGCAGCATCATTAACATACTTTATTATGAGACCTTCCATCGCATGGGACTGACTCATAAGAATCTTAAGCCGTCAAACACTGTTTTCCATGGTGTGGTGCCGGGTAAGTCAGCCTACCCAGTGGGTAAGATATCTTTGGAAGTTGCCTTTGGAGATGAGCATGATTCCAGGTCTGAGACTTTAACCTTCGAAGTGGTCAAGATCAAGAGCCCTTATCATGCTCTGTTTGGGCGACCGGCTTATGCTAAGTTCATGGCGAGGCCTTGTTATGTTTATTTGCAGCTTAAGATGCCGGGTTACAAGGGCACCATCACAGTGTATGGGAGTCGCAAGGTGGCCTTGAGTGTGAGGAAGGTGATGCGGCTTATGCTGAATCAGTTTGTGCAACGGAGGAGCTGAAATTTTACAAGGATAATGTTGACCCAGCAGACATGACGTCCTTGAAAAAGCCAACCACAGAGCATGATCCTTCATTAAAGTTTAAGTCAGCAGATGACACTAAATTGGTTGACTTCGTCCCTGGCGACTCATCTAAACAGTTCAGCATCAACGCTAATCTGGATCCGAAATAGGAAAGCGCGCTCATCGAGTTCATCCGTGAGAACTGGGACATCTTTGCATGGAAGCCTTCAGACATGCCGGGTGTACCGAGAGAACTCGCTGAGCACACTCTTAATATTGATCCAAATTTTAAGCCGGTCAAGCAATTTATTCGTCGATTTAACGAGGAGAGGCGGAAGGCCATTGGTGAAGAAGTGGCCCGGCTCTTAGCGCCCGGGTTTATCGTTGAATTTTTTCATCTTGTGTGGTTGGCTAACCCGGTGTTGGTGCTTAAGAAGAATGGCACTTGGCGAATGTGTGTGGATTACACGGATTTAAACAAGGCTTGTCCGGCTGATCCGTTTGCTCTCCCTCGTATTGATCAAATCATTGATGCTATGGCAGGTTGTGAGCGTTTGAGTTTTTTGGATGCTTATTCTGGTTATCATCAGATCAAGATGGCAGTTAAGGACCAGGAGAAGACAACTTTCATTACTCCGTTTGGAGCCTTCTGCTATGTGTCTATGCCTTTTGGGCTCAAGAGTGCCCAGGCGACTTACCAGCGGTGTGTACAAAATTGCCTTCACAATCAGATTGGGCGTAATGTTCATGCTTATGTAGATGACATTGTGGTGAAGTCTAGGAAGAAGGAGACCTTGATTGATGATTTAAAGGAGACATTTGACAATCTCCGGGTCTACAAGATGATGCTTAACCCGGCCAAGTGTGTTTTTGGTGTACTAGCAGGCAAGCTCTTGGGCTTTCTGGTTTCTAACAGAGGCATTGAAGCTAACCCGGAGAATATCAAAGCCATTATTTCGTTGGCTAAGTCGGCGTGTATTATTGATGTTCAGGGTCTGGCGGGTCGTATTGCGGCTTTAAGCCAGTTCATAAGCCGGCTAGGGGAGAAGGCTATTCCTCTTTATCAGATGATGAAGAAGACATATCATTTTGTTTGGAGTGATGCTGCTAATCAAGCGTTTGAGGATCTGAAGAAACAGTTGGCTGAGCCGCCCGTGCTTGCTGCCCCTATTGATAAGGAGCCTCTGCTGTTATATGTGGCTGCTAATAGCCGGGCCGTTAGTGTAGCTATTGTGGTGGAAAGGAAAGAAGCAGGCAAGGAACACCCAGTTCAACGGCCGGTTTACTAGATCAGTGAGGTGCTTATTGAGTCCTAGCAGAGATATCCACACTGGCAGAAGCTTGTGTATGGGGTTTTCATGGCAAGCCGGAAGCTCAAGCAATATTTTCAGGGTCATCCCATTACTGTGGTTAGCTCTGCTCCTTTAGGAGACATCATCCAAAACAGGGAAGCTATAGGCTGGGTTGCTAAATGGGCTATTGAGCTTGGACCTCACGGTTTAAAGTATCTGCCTCGTACGACCATCAAGTCCCAAGCACTTGTAGATTTCATCAATGATTGGACAGAGTTGCAGGCACCTGAGGAAAAGCCGGATAACACATATTGGACTATTCATTTTGATGGATCCAAGTAGTTGGAGGGCTCGGGGGCTGGAGTTGTATTGACTTCCCCACTAGGTGATAAATTTTCTTATGTTCTCCGGCTAATGTTCCCTTGTACTAACAATGCAGCTGAGTATGAGGCCTTGCTCCATGGTCTTCGGATGGCTAAAGAAATGAATTAAAGCCGGGTGAGGTGTTTTGGCGATTCAGATCTGGTAGCTCAACAAGTCTCTGGCACCTGGGATTCTAAGGATCCACTCATGGCGGCTTATCGCCGAGAGGTTGATGCTATTGCGGGTCATTTCAAGGGTTATCAAGTTGAGCACATTGATCGCAGGAAGAATGAGGCGGCTGATAATTTAAGCCAGTTAGAGTCTCAGCGTAAGCCGGTGCCACCTAACACATTCCTGGATATTTTGCTTAACCCTTCTGTCAAATTACCTACAGATGAGGATCTTGCTGTCCCTGACCCGGAAGCACAATTGGTGGCGGCCCTTCATGCTATTCCTGATTGGACAGTTCCACATTTGGCTTACATGACCCGGGGTGAGTTGCTAGAGGATGAAATCTTGGCCAGGCAGATAACCCGGCGATCTAAGTCAATGTCAATT
This sequence comes from Triticum aestivum, assembly GCF_018294505.1. NCBI lineage: Eukaryota > Viridiplantae > Streptophyta > Magnoliopsida > Poales > Poaceae > Triticum > Triticum aestivum. The sequence goes on along the minus strand of NC_057799.1, from coordinate 55,533,779 downwards.
GTCAATGGGGAGTTGCACCATCGCAGTGTCACATGGACGTTTCAGCGTTGCGTCTCTCCTGAAGAAGGCTGTGAGATTCTACGAGAGATTCATGAAGGAGATTGTGGCCATCATGCCGGTTTTATCTCTTGTAGCCAAGGCTTTTCGTCATGGTTTTTATTGGTTGACGGCTCATGCTGATGCTGAGGACTTGGTCAGCAAATGTGACGGTTGTCAGAAGTTTTCACGACGAGCTCATTTTCCGGCTCAGGAGTTGAGGATGATTCCATCACTTGGCCGTTTGTGACTTGGGGCTTGATATGGTTGGGCCTTTTAAGAAGTCCAAGGATAAGATGACCCACCTTTTGGTGGCGATTGATAAGTTCACTAAGAGGGTGGAGGCAAAGCCAGTCAGTAAGTGTGATGCAGCAACGGCGGTTCAATTCATGAAGAAGGTGATCTTCCGGTTTGGCTTTCCACACAGCATTATAACAGATAATGGCACTAATCTCTCTAAAGGTGCTATGAAAGAATTTTGTCAACGAGAGCATATTCGGCTTGACGTTTCCTCTGTGGCTCACCCTCAGTCCAATGGTCAGGCAGAACGAGCAAATCAAGAGATTCTGCAAGGTATCAAGCCCTGACCTATGGTTCCTTTGCAAAGAATGCCGGGTTGTTGGATAGAGGAGTTACCCTCAGTGTTATGGAGTATCAATACGACCCCCAACAGATCTATGGGTTACACACCTTTTTTCATGGTTTATGGGGCAGAGGCGGTTCTCCCTAGTGACATCCGTCACGATTCACCCCGGGTGGCGGCTTACGTTGAAGCTGACAGTGAAAAGGCACGTCAAGATGCACTTGACCGATTGGATGAGGAGCGTGATCTCGCGGTGGCTCGTTCGGTGATTTATCAGCAAGACCTACGTCGTTATCACAGCCACCGGGTCAAAACCAGAACCTTTCAAGAAGGCGACTTAGTGCTCCAGCTCATCCAGGACCAAAAGGATATGCATAAGCTATCACCGCCTTGGGAAGGACCTTTTGTGGTCAGCAAGAATCTGAATAATGGGTCGTACTATCTTATTGACGTTCGAGACCACAAGGACTCATGCAAGTCGGAGGAGGAGACCCGTCGGTCGTGGAATATAGCTCACCTTCGGCCCTACTATACTTGAGCCACCGGCTCTCATGATGTACATAGTTACTTGATGTATATATTATAAGCAGTATAATAAAGTCGGCATCCCTGATAATTCAGGGCCTCTGTCATTTCACTTCCTCGAAGCTGAGTCTTTATCATCATATTCATTTAAGAGGCTCGACGCCCAACTTCAGGGACCAAAGAGAGTTGGATGCATGGCACAGCTCAAACATAGGTCCCTGACGAGCACGACTTTTCAGTATGTCACTTGGGGGCTTCCTGTTCAAACATAGGCGTATTCGACCAAAGAGAACATAGCGTTACTACCCTCTTGACCAGGTTATCTGTCCAAACATAGGTGTATTCGACCAAAGAGGACATAACCTTTCCGGATCATCCTACTTGTATAGCAGCTGCTTCAACTCCATCGGGTAATCTCGATTGACCCGTCGAACTCTTAACGATCAATCTTTACGGGGTATTCGACCAAGATCTGAGCTTGTTAAGGTTCAAACGGCGGCTTGTCATGTGAGAGCACGGTTACAAATAGTTAGGATAGATCTAGGCTTCATAAGCCGCCTTCCTTGAAACTTGGATAAATCGGCCCGTGATGTATGCTGTTACTCTGACTCCGCGTACTCCTGATAAGTCTTTGAGCAAGACTGGACTTTATCTAGGGTTCAAATGTCGATTGGGTACTGTGAGTCAGGCTCACGGAACGCACGAACAATCCAGTGGCTCAGGCTAGTTTCATCGAAGAAGACACTTTGGCTTGGCAGCCTACAAAAGCCTCGAATTTCTTTTGATTTCTTATTTATATTCTATGATCTCTTCTTTGACTTCTGGTTTTTTTACAAGTCGCGCCAAGCTGCCCTACTTATGGCTTATATTGGAAGCATCTTTTGGGTCTCTATAACCCGTCAGGATGGCAGACTCTAAGTCGCCAGAGTATCATACTCTTATGTTTACAGTTACAGCTCTAACACCTATAACTGTATGAAGTTGCTAAAACGGCAGTCTAAGCATATACTACATGTATGACATCTTATTTACCATTGTCAGACCGGCCCTGGTTATGGACTTTTCGTTCTCAAGGGTTTCAATGGGGTATCATGACCCTCCCGGCGGTAAGCCGCCAGGGTATTTGTACTTTCTTTGTGTGCAGGCCAGTAATCGATCAGCATAATTCAAATATTCTCATAAGCATAAGGTGATGTTTTCTCACAATGGAGTTCAGCAGTCTTGCGCAAAAAGCAGAAACGTGCACGATGGCACGGTAGATTCAAGTTTTTACTACCCTATTACATGGCTCCATGAGCCATATGAGATAAAGTGTTTTTTCAAAGATCAAGTATATAAACCGCCCGGCGGTTCAATCTTCTTGACCTTGCTGACTGGAGGCCTCTGTGTCATCCCTTTCCGGTTCTTTGTCCTCCTCCGCTGTCTGAAAATTTGGTGATGACCAATCGATGCCAGATAAAGCTTGAAATTCAGCCTCATCATTTATAAGATCAGACGGCTCAACTTCAGGGGCAAAAGTGTGCTTACGGATTTATGGGGATTAAGTCCATCACTCTATTAGCTGGGGTCGGCATCTTCTGGTTCTCCTTGTTATAAGCCGGATGGTACTTTGAAAGATCCGAGTCATTGGCAATCATAGTCGCCATGGGACGTATCTCTTTCATGCAAGCAGAGAAGTCCTTCTGATCAAACGGCGTACCATCTTCTTTCAAGCTTGGGTAACCAGTGGCTACCCCAGACGGGTCAAGCTCTGGTACCCATGCGGCCCGGCTCAAAGCCGTCACAACACCGGCTCTTGCAGACAATCACTTCATTTCATCAAACCTGGCAGGCAGCACAGAAAGCTTTTTTAACACATCTATCAACAGAGTAGGCACTTGGCTCATTGGCGAAATTGCAGACAATGCATGTTGGGCTCCGGTGTACAGCTGCTCGACAAGTGTGTAGACAGCCTTGAGCTTCACAAGCATGTCTTGGTTTAGGTTGCTGCTCCTGGGACCTAGATACATCACAGATTGGTTAAATGGCGGTTTATATTATCATGACAAGTATTCACTTTTGATGACTAGCAAGGCGACTCACCAAAGATAGCAGACACCATCTGAGATACACGGTGTTTTAAGCCGGTGAGCTCAGTGGTTACCTCTTGAAGAGCTGCCTCTGCTTTCTCAGCCCTCTGCGTTAAGGCAGTCTTTTCTTCAGCCCAAGTGTTTTTCTCCGCCTCAAAATTGGTCTTCAGCTTTTCTGATTCAGCTACACTAAACTGGAATTTTGACTCAGCTTTCCGGGTCTCGGATTCCTGAGTCGCCAGGTCTTTGCATCGTTTAGCTGTGACTCCAGTTCAGCAGTAGCAGCCTGTATGAAGCACAGAGTTATCAACACATTTATATCAGGGTTACAAGAATATAAGTCCCAAGTCTTTTTCAAGCAACAACACTTGGCACTTGGGGGCTATTGTCTGTCAAAGAAATTCTTCAAGTAAACGGTTCATATGAATAAAGTCCCAAGCACTTTGCAAGCAAGAGTACTTGGCACTTGGGGGCTAATGCATATTGCTTGTATCTTCCTACTAATTTCTGATGATCCAGTTGTGCTGTAAACGACCACAGCCGGCTCATGAGGGCTACACAGATAAGCTTTTCTTCTTAAACAATGATAAATAGGATCAACTCATTCATGCTGATTAAACAGGCCCTCGGGGACTACGGATGCAAGGCTAAATTGTTTAAACATCTGGTTTAATTTTAACTATGACAACCGGCTTTGGAGGGATTCTACTACAAAAGCTTATGGATTATTCTAAGTCTACAGCCTATTCAATCTTATCATAGCCAGTAGACTTGGGGGATGCTAGGATGTACATAACTTATTTAAAGCCGGAGTTCATACCTCATATTTTCGGTGCATCTGTTTGACCATATCAATCTCAAGGTCACGGCTGGAATGAACTTGGTTGAGGTAACCAGAGAATACTTCATTGACGTTCAGTTGAGAGTAATCTGCAATATCAAATTTCATTTTCCGCCTCTCAATGAACTCGTCTTTCGCGGAGTGCTTGGCCAAGACAGTTGGACGTCCCGGTTCTTGGAAGCTGGTGCCAGTAATCATAACATCTTCACCATGTTCTTCTGGTTGCTTAAGTGGGTTGGATGACTTGATGGGCACAGGATTGACATCCGTGTGGTCACGGGAGAGGTCAGGAATTTTAGGTGAAGGGTCAGAGGAAGGTTCCTCTGGCTGTTTGTCAGAAACTTCAGGTGCAGAGACTTGTTGCTCCGGCTCAGCAGCTTTAGGTGCCTCAGTTGGCTTGGTCGCCTTCGCCTTCTTATTAGGCATTGGTTGTCCACTACACGGATTATGATAAGTCAGTATAATTATTAGAATATAAAGAGGTGCAGAGTAAAAAGTAGTTGTCATTACCCAGGGGCTGTCTTGAAAGCCGGCAGCTCGGTTTGCGATGAATCGCCAGAGGAAGAACGGGCAATCTCCTGGTCAATTGAATCAACAGAGTTAGGAGGTAGACAGATAAGACCCGCCAGTAGGTAAAAAGAGATTAGGTTAAAAAGAACCTCGTTTCGACGTTTTCGAGGAGGAGGAGGGTTCGGTAAGCCGGAGGACAACTCTTCACCTCCACTGGTCCGGGTCTGACGTCGATTCTCGTGTTGCTGTTGCTTCAAAAGAAAGTGAGGATCTAAATAAGCCAAGGGGTGTGAAAACCTTAGTTTCCGGGTTACTTGCCGAAGTTTCTGTCTTGCAAAGGTTCTGAGCCGGAGGAAATAATAGTTACCTCTTCTTCAACTGCTTGGTTGGCACCCGTGTCATCCTGATAATAGTCAATGTCAATAAGATAATTGAAAAAAGAGCTAAGGGAGTCAAGGGCTACCTCCGACTCAGAGGTGTCATCTAGGTCAAGCAGTTCAGAGGCACTGGGTTTCTTCCTTCTCTTGGTGGTCTTCTTGGCGGCTCTCTTGGCGGCTTTCTTGACACCCCTGGCCTTCTTGGCAGCTTCATGATCATACTTCGTTTTCCAAAAGTCAGACTTAGCCTGTAAAGGTCATTAAAGGTTGAGTTAATGAGGTATTTGAATAATAAGGTAAAGATAAGTAAGTTCAGAGACTCACATCCGGTGGCGGGACAAGCTTGCAGAAAGGGGCCAGACCCACTTTAACGCAATCTTCCGGATCTTTGTTTAGATGGGATTTAACCATTTCGTTAATTGCATCATCAGTTAATGGTGTGGAACTATGGCACAGTGGATCCTTTACACCACCGGTGTAAGTACACATTAAGCCGGTGCGGCGACTCAAGGGTATGATCCGCCAAGAAACCCGGCACCTGACCAAATCAATGCCGGTTAACCCGTTTCCTAGCAGAGCTTTAACCTTTTCAATGGTAGGAGCAAGTTTTGCCCGTTTGACAGCGGTATGTTTTTTAGGAAGATTGTGCTTTGGGTCCAGGCGCTCGGCACGGTAACCCGGCAGTGGACTCTCATCAGCCGGAGAGGTATCTTTGCAATAAAACCACGTCTGATTCCAATCCTTGGGATGACTCAGTAGACATGCATAAGGGAAGATGGCATCTCTTCTGCGTTGAATCGAGATTCCGCCAAGTTCCAAGCTGGGCCCATTCGTAAACTCATTCTGGCGGTTCAAATAGAAATATTCTCTAAAGAGGTCAACGCTGGGCTCTTCTTGAAGATATACTTCGTAGAAGACTTGGAAGTTGCAGATATTTGACACGGAATTGGGTTCGATGTGTTGAGGATGGAGTTGGAAGAAGTGCAGAACATCTCGGAAAAACTTAGAGCCGGGTGGTGAGAAGCCCCGGTTCATGTGATCAGTGAATACAATAACTTCGCCATCCTTAGGTTGAGGTCTTTCTTCGCCCGGTTCAGGAGTACAGAAATGCATAACACTCTTTGCAGGCAAGTACCCGACTTTGACAAAATCTTTAAAAGTGCCCTCAGTAACGATGGAGGGCACCCAATTGCATGTGTAGACTGTTTTTGGCAGCATTGTGAAAGAGAGAAAGCCTAAAGGAAGGGAAAATTTTGCCGGTTCAAGTCAGTTGGTGAAATCACAAGTTAAACAGTTACAATATATATTCAGCATGGCGGCTTAAGTGAGGACTCATGATATATGAGTAATTATAAGCCGGTGAGGTAATCCGCCATGACCAGCATGGATATTCAAGATCTAACAGGAGTAAATTCTCTTAAGTGTTGGAAAAACATGTTTCACAAGTTGAAGCTATAAGATTGGATCTGCAGCTATTAGAAAAATGAAATAAAATCTAAGTTCATAGTGGTGGTGTCCGAAAAATGAGGATGTCCAGATGAGATCTATTTGCAATGGGGATATATTCTCGTATCAAAGAACAAGTGCTAAAACTACTACCGCGTAAGATTTATGTGGTTTTTCGGATCTAAGCTATGAATCTAAGCAAGGAGAAGGAAGGGCAGTGATGAACACCGATGAACACCGAAACCCTAAAAGACAGCTCTATTACAAGGAAGTACAAGACTTAGTGATGCTGATGAGATAGCGGAGAGGCGCCGTGGCGTTCTGGTCCGTTTAGGGTGATGCAGCGGACGGAGTCGAGGTAGGAGACGAAGGTCGACGGCGGTGGAGCTCGAGCACACTGGAGCGTCGCGAGGAGGAAGAAGGCAAGAAGAAAGAGAGGAAGAATGAAAGGTGAACCTGTAGCCCTATTTATAAGGGTGGAAGGATAAGTGGCAGGCGCGGGAATCGAGGAGACTAGAAAATGGATATGTGACGGCGCGGGCGCCTCAATTTTTGGAGGGTTAGTAAAAGAAAAGATTTATTAAGATTTGGGTTCTGTGTAGTATTAAGCACATGTGACATCACGGTGGGTTACTGCAATTTCCGGAGATGACGTCTTGGAGGGTTACAATATTTCATAGGAAGATGAAGGAGGAATTTTTTCTAAGTGTTGAAGATTTTACATGAACAAGGTCAAATCAACCTGGGGCCTAATGTTGGGGATATGACTATCAGATATGACCCGCCCAGGAGGGGCCGGGTCATGCCTATGGCGGTTCATATAAATGAAGCCCAAGAGTATATTAAAGATGGCGGTTCAAGAGATAGGCTAGTTAAAGGGCCCAAACCCGAAGGCGGCTTAAAGCCCATATGTGTAAACCGCCATGTATATGTAAACTTGTATTGTAAGGCATGTAAGGTAAGTCACTGAGCCGGACACGTTTGTAAGAGCCGGCCGAGACTCTGTAGGCCGCAGGGCGTCAACCCATGTATATAAGGGGACGACCCGGCAGCGTCTTAGGGCAAGAAACAACAGATTGAGAGCCAGGCAAAGAGTATTCGCTCCCTGGTCACCGAAACCCTAGCAATACCACCTCAAACTGGATTAGGCCTTTACCTTCACCGCAAGGGGCCGAACCAGTATAAACTCCTCGTGTCCTTTGTCCCGTTTAACCCCTTTAAGCTAACTCCGTCGCAATGGCTCCACAACTAAGTCCTTCCATGAGGACATCTGCCGTGACACTTCGACGACAATATTTGATAGATAGATTGAACAAAAATACAAAATAAAATAAATAAAGAAAATTTGCAGCAAAGTATTTTTAGGATTACGTATATGGTAAAAGTAGACCTAGGTGCCATAGTTTTCACTAGAGGCTTCTCTCGTGAAAATAGCCTACGGTGGGTAAACAAATTACTGTTGGGGTAGTTGATAGAAAAGCGAATAATCATGACGATATCCAAGGCAATGATCATGTATATAGGCATCAAGTCCAAGACAAGTAGACCGACTCCTGCCTGTATCTACTACTATTACACCACACATCGGCCGCTATCCAACATGCATCTAGAGTATTAAGTTCATAAAGAACGGAGTGACACCTTAAGCAAGATGACATGATGTTGACAAAGTAAACTCACGCATGAATAAACCCCATCTATTTATCATTAGTAGCAACTATACAATACGTGTCATGTCCCTTTTTGTCACTGGGATTGAGCACTGCAAGATCAAACCCATCACAAAGCACCTCTCCCATTGCAAGAAAAATCAATCTAGTTGGCCAAACGAAATCAATAGATCAGAGAGAAATACTAGGCTATAACAATCGTGCATAAAGGAGTTCAGGAAAAATTCTAATAATATTCATGGATAAATCTAATCATAAACTCACAATTCATTGGATCCCAACAAACACACCGCCAAAAGTCATTACATCGGATAGAACTCCAAGAATATCGAGGAGAACATTGTATTGAAGATCAAAGAGAGAGAGAGAGCCATCTAGATACTAACTATGGACCCGTAGGTCTGTGATAAACTACTCACGCATCATGGGAAGAGTAGCAAGGTTGATTAGAGCCACTCCATGATGGAATCCCCCTCCAGCAGGGTGCCAGAAAAGACGTCCAGATAGATATCATGGTTCTAGAACTTGCGGCGGTGGAAAAAGTATTTTGTCTGGCTTCTGTTGGTTTCCTGATTTTAGAGAATTTATAGAGGCGGAGTTAAGTTAAACGGAGCTATGTGGGCCCCACAAGCCACCAGGGCGTGCCCTACCGCCCCTGTGCGCGCCCTGGTGCCTCATGGGCCACTGCTCCATCTTCTCGTCCCCTCCTGAAGCTTCTAGGGTCTCTTATGTCATAAAAAAAATCTCCAAAAGGTTTCGTGGCATTTGGACTTTGTTTGGAACCGATATTCTTAAAAGCCAAAAGTAGGCAAAAACAGCAACTGGCACTGGGCACTAAGTTAATCGGTTAGTCCCAAAAATGATATATAATTGCTTGTAAATGTATATAAAACATCCAAAATTGATACTATAATAGCATGGAACAATAAAAAATTATAGATACGTTGGAGATGTATCATGTCCATGTTCCTCGCCCTGACGGCTATGGAAGGATCACAATCCAGGTCCGACTTTGGAACTGCCTGACAAATGTTCGAGGTAGTGTGTGATCACCCCCTCGTCAATGGAGTGAAACCGGTACCTCATAGCAAGCGCAAGCTGCAGCTCCTCCACCCCCAGATCCATCAGTGCCGCCACGTCCAACATCGTTGCACCTTCTCGGATCTACTCTCATGCCCTGCTATGCTATACTATGGGGGAACTAGATGAAATAGGTGCCGAGGAGGAGGAAGAAGAGGCACAAATGTGGAGAGGTGATTTTTTTCTAATGCTTTGGAGTTTAGAAGTGCGGCGGGGTGGGGTGGTTATATAGTGTCTGGAATACTGTGCGGGGAAGCCAACTTGAATTACTCACTTATTTACTGCATTAACTTCCGATTGAGGACCTTGTTAATTATGTGGTGGTGATTTGAGGAGAATCGCCGTGTGTTTGATGTTGTGTGAAAGGAAATAATGATGGTCTATGAGCTAGAGAATGCTGATTAATATTAGGATGTGATGTCAAACTAGTTAGATGCATCTATAGTTTTTATAGTTATTCGATTGCCATCACATAGTTTAGTGGTTATGGGGAATGAATTGGAGGGGAGAGAGAGATACCATGATTGAGTTGATTGATAAATTTGATTGTGTGTTGATGGAGCTAAATTATTCCCCTTACGAATATAATATTTAGTCTATTTTTTATGTATCTTGGTTACTAAGAGGTACCTTCTAGTATTAGTGTTTTCCAATCCATGACAAGAAACTTGTTTTCCTTGAAAAAATAATTGTTTGAAGATTTGGGAGTGCCTAGTCTGTTGGAAATATGCCCTAGAGGCAACAATATTGTATTATTATATTTTGATTTTCATAATTAAGAGTTTATATCATGCTATAACTGCTATGATCCTGGAATATGTGATTTAGTGGAAAACTCATATGCACGTGTGGAATGATAAACAGTAAAGAATAGGTTCCTAGTCTTGCCTCTAAGACTGACTCTAGTGTTGTTGGTGATCATGTTTTCTGAATCTTAGGATATCGTTAAGTGTAATGATAGTCCGAAAACAATATTGAGAGTATGACATTAGAAGAAGGATCATATTGAATCGACCCAAACTTGTTTGTTATATTTTGAAATAATATCATATGAAATCAATTCTTATAACAGGGAGTGTTAACATGTGTTTTAGTTCCTTAGACCATGAGAGTATCATAGTCACTTCTTACCGTACGATAAGCTTTGGGGTTGCTCAAACATCATCTGTAACATGGTGATCATAATGAAAACTTACAGGTTCATCTGAAAGTTTGATAAGGGACTAGATAGCTCAAGAGTGGAATTTGCTCCTCCGACGATGGAGAGATATTCTTAGGGCCCTCTCGGTGTGATGGCATCCATCATCTTCTGGCGACACATAGGTGACTATGTCACGGGGATGCCGGAACACTTCAACAACAAAGAAGAACAAAACTGGTAACGAGGATAACGGTATAGTGAGCATGTGTATGACACAGGAGGGTACCTATGCATCTCGGGTTTTGTAAAATATCGTGAAGCAAAGGGAACATCACATGATAACCAAAGGTTCACTTGAATGTCATTCATGTAATCATAGGGATCGATATGGACGTCCACGGTTCCGCTATCAGTCATTAAATGAAGGGGTTTTGTTCATATCTATGTTTTACCGAACCTACATGGCCACAACCTTTAGTTCATCATGATTTGCTAAGTGTTAGTATTACGAGAGTATCGAGGATTTAGTTTTGAATTCTTTCATATTCCACTAGTATAAAAAGGGTCAAATGTCAAGCACATTAGTGCCGGTTTGATTTTGAGCCAGCACTAATGTGTGCATTAGTGCCGGTTCCAACGGCCAGCCAGCCGCTCTCATTAGTACCGGTTCGTGGCAAACCATTAGCACCAGTTCGTGCCACGAACCGGTACTAAAGTGAGTGGTGGCAGGATGTTGTTAGTCCGGGGACCCTCCAGCACCTTTAGTACCGGTTCGTGGCACGAACCGGTGTTAAAGGTCATCCTACATAAACCCTTCATCCACCCGAGCTCGCTCTGTTCTTCCCCTTTCCCCTCTCCTCTCTGTTCTTCCCCTCTTCCTCTCGAGCTCATCACACATTTTGCCCAAAATTTGTCAAGATTTGAAGGCCCCCACCATTCAAATGATCACAAAGGTTAGCAACTTTGTCCTTTGATCTCTCATTGCTAGATTAGCTCTTGCAATGCTTTGTATAGCGATTAATTTATGAGTTTAGTAATTTGGGAGGAAATATATGTGCTAGTATTTGATTTATATGCAATTTGAGGTCAAAAATAACCCTTAGTTTGCATATGTAGGTGTGGTTTACTTAGTGCCTTCTAAATCTCCGTCATAACCACAGTCGATGGCCCGCACCGTTCTGTCGCCGGCACCACCTTGTGGTGAGCCTCTTGTTCATGAATGTTTTACATTACCAAATTGATGTTTGTGTGATTTGGATATATAGTTACTCGTATAATTATCTTACCCATACGTTCTTTGTTATACATAGTGCCATGGTTTTGATATCCGTCCCCGTCGGCCCTCGTCCTTGTTATGATTCGGATGTGGTATATTCTCTTTTAAAACTAGTTGTTGCAATTCGTGTTTATGACAAATTATGCCCATCAAGTTGACATAGATATTTTTGTCTAGGAGGTTTGCGAACCGGAAATTCCAACCGACCCTATTGTCGAGAGGTTAAATTTAGTTGAAAGAGAAAACGAGTATTTGAAAGAAAAATTGAAAAGAATTGAGGGGGTGAAGATGGAATTGAAGTTGCATGTTGCCGATGTCGTCGATGATCACAAGATCAAGATGGAGAAAATGCGCTTCAAGATTAGAAAGATTAGAAAATATGCCATTGATAGTGAGGCTTGGTATCATTATGCTGTTGGATCAATTGTTACCTTAGTTGCGATCTTGATCGCATTTGTTGTTGCATTTTAATGCTTTAGTTAGAGAGTTATTTGTTTGTTGCATTTAAGTCTTGTATGAACTTTATGTATGAACTTGTATTAATTTGGTCTTTTCGGTGTTGTGTAATGAAGATGAGCCGACAATGGATGTACGATGACCGATGCTCTCCCGAGTTCATTAATGGCGTGCAAACTTTTCTGCTTGCGACTGAGGCAAACAAGCGGGCGGATGGTTTTATGGCTTGTCCATGTTTAGTCTGTAAGAATGATCACAATTACTCTATGTTAAGAACCATTCACGTCCACCTATTTAAGTCCGGTTTCATGCCCCACTACAATGTTTGGACCAAGCACGGAGAAAGAGGGGTTATGATGGAAGACAATGAAGAAGAAGAGGACGACGACAGCTATCCTGGCCATGGGTTCCCTGAATACGATGATACAACAATGGGGGAAGAAGCTGAGCCGGCAATGCGGGAAGAAGCTGAAGAAGAGGCATCAGATGAGCCCGCTGATGATCTAGGTCGGGCCATTGCCGATGCAAAGAGAAACTGCGCAAGTGATTTGGAGAAGAAGAAGTTGCAGCGCATGTTAGAGGATCACAAGAAATTGTTGCACCTGAATTGCGAAGCTGACAAGAAAAAGTTGGGCACCACACCGGTATTGCTGCAATGGAAGGCAGAGAATGGTGTATCTGACAAGGGATTTGGAAAGTTGCTGTTAATGATAAAGAATATGCTTCCAAAGGACAACGAATTGCCCGAGAGTACGTACGAAGCAAAGAAGGCTGTCTGCCCTCTAGGGTTAGAGGTGCAGTAGATACATGCATGCCCTAATGACTGCATCCTCTACCGCGGTGAGTACGAGGTTTTGAACGCTTGCCCGGTATGCGGATTGCGCTATAAGATCAGGCGCGATGACCCTGGTGATGTCGAGGGCGAGCGCCCCAGGAAGAAGATTCCTGCCAAGGTGATGTGGTATGCTCCTATAATACCACGGTTGAAACGTTTGTTCCAAAACAAAGAGCATGCCAAGGCGATGCGATGGCACAGAGAAGACCGTAAGAAAGACGGAAAGTTGAGAGTACCCGCTGACGGGTCGCAGTGGAGAAAAATTGAGAGAAAGTACGGGAAGGAGTTTGCAGATGACGCAAGGAACGTATGGTTTGGTCTAAGCGCAGATGGCATTAATCCTTTTGGGGAGCAGAGGAGCAACCATAGCACCTGGCCTGTGACTCTATGTTTGTATAACCTTCCTCCTTGGTTGTGCATGAAGCGGAAGTTCATTATGATGCCAGTGCTCATCCAAGGCCCTAAGCAACCCGGCAACGACATTGATGTGTACCTAAGGCCATTAGTTGAAGAACTTTTACAGCTGTGGAATGGAATAGGTGTACGTGCGTGGGATGAGCACATGGGGGAAGAATTTGACCTAAAGGCCTTGCTGTTCGTGACCATCAATGATTGGCCTGCTCTCAGTAACCTTTCAGGACAGACAAACAAGGGATACCGCGCATGCACGCACTGTTTGGATGATACCGACAGTATATATTTGGACAATTGTAGGATGAATGTGTACCTGGGACATCGTCGATTTCTTCCGAGCAGGCATCCCGTAAGAAAGAAAGGCAAGCATTTCGAAGGTGAGGCGGATCACCGGACGAAGCCTCGCCACCGTACTGGTGCTGATGTACATGATATGGTCAAGGATTTGAAGGTAGTCTTTGGAAAGGGTCCTGGCGGACAACCTGTTCCGAATGACGCTGACGGACGCGCACCCATGTGGAAGAAGAAATCTATATTTTGGGACCTGCCCTATTGGAAAGACCTAGAGGTCCGCTCTGCAATCGACGTGATGCACGTGACGAAGAATCTTTGCGTGACCCTGCTTGGCTTCTTGGGCGTGTATGGGAAGACAAAAGATACACCTGAGGCACGGGAGGACCAGCAACGTATGCGTGGAAAAGACGGCATACATCAGGGTATGCCAGCTATGCTCTTACCAAAGAAGAGAAGGAAATCTTCTTTGAATGCCTGCTCAGTATTAAGGTACCGTCTGGCTTCTCGTCGAATATAAAGGGAATAATAAACATGGTAGAGAAAAAGTTCCAGAACCTAAAGTCTCATGACTGCCACGTGATTATGACGCAACTGCTTCCGGTTGCATTGAGGGGGCTTCTACCGGATAACATTCGATTAGCCATTGTGAAGCTATGTGCATTCCTCAGTGCAATCTCTCAAAAGGTAATTGATCCAGAAATCATACAAGGTTAGAGAATGATTTGGTGCAATGTCTTGTCAGTTTCGAGTTGGTGTTCCCACCATCCTTCTTCAACATCATGACGCACGTCCTAGTTCACCTATGCGAAGAGATTAATGTTTTGGGTCCTGTATTTCTACACAATATGTTCCCCTTTGAGAGGTTCATGGGAGTCTTAAAGAAATATGTTCATAACCGTGCTAGGCTAGAAGGAAGCATCTCCAAGGGCCATGAAAATGAGGAGGTCATTGAGTTTTGTATTGACTTTATTCCTGACCTTAAGCCGATTGGTGTTCCTGAATCGCGGCATAAGGACAGACTAGATGGAAAAGGCACGCTAGGAGGGAATCAAAAAATATGTATGGATGGACATTCTCTCATTGGAGCACACTACACAGTTCTACAAAATTCCGCCTTGGTGGCTCCATATATGGACAAACACAAGAATTTTCTACGCTCCAAACACCCGGAGTGGTCTGATGACTCGATTACACGTGAACAAATCAGGAGTTTCGCCGGCTGGTTGCAGACACGTACCATGCATGACGCCTCTATTGAAGATGACCTGTACTCGCTGTCCCAGTTACCATCTTCGAATATAATGACTTTCAAAGGGTACGTGATAAATGGTAATACATTTTACACGATCGCCCAAGATAAGAAGAGCACCAACCAAAACAGTGGTGTCCGCTTTGATGCAACAACAAAGACGAGAAAGGAAACACATTATGGTTACATAGAGGAGATATGGGAACTTGACTATGGACGTGGTTTGAAGGTCCCTTTGTCGGTGCAAATGCACTAGTAGAAAAAGGCGCTTTTGTCCCGGTTGGTAAGGCCCTTTAGTCCCGGTTTTCGTTACTAATGCCTCTCCCCTTTAGTCCCGGTTCTTACACGAACCGGGACGAAAGGCCGCGGCCACGTGGAGCTCCACCTTTAGTCCCGGTTGGTAACACCAACCGGGACTAAAGGAAATTTTATGATTTTTTTTTGAAATTTTTTTATTTTCAAATTTCTGAATTATTTTAACCTCTAATCTCTAATCACCACCCCTCATCCATGCTCAATTTATCCTCTAATCTCTAATCACCCCTCATCATTCGAAATCATCTAACTTCCCGAACGGTCACCCATCCTCCCACTCCCCCAGCCTGAGCACGCTTAACTTCCGGGTTCTATTCTCCCTCGTTTCCATGTCTCCACTTGTTGTTTTCCTGACAATAGTAAGATGTCAATCCTATTAACCCTCAGGAATTTTGCTTGAGCACGAAGTGACACATTTCACTGTTTGAGTTTGAAACTATTGTTTTAAAAAACAATAATTATTTAGTAACACTAATATTTCTTGAATAATTAGTTTGACCATTGTTTGACCAAAGTTTGATCAGATTCGACCAAAATTCAAAATAACTGAAATAATTATTTAGTAACACTAATATTGTAGAATAATTAGTTTGACCATTGTTTGACCACAGTTTGAAATTTTTTCGATTTTTTCCACTCTAGATCTTAAAAGCCCTGTAACCTTTTTTCTGTTAGGTTTTTGAGGATTTTGAAAATGTTTAACGGGGTTCTCCCGGTTAAATTCGGATGTAACTTTTCGAGTAGATGATTTTTCATATAAAAAACTTTTTCATTCGAGTTCGTATGCAAATTCCAGAGAGATTTTGCAAATAAAGTCGAAATTCATATTTGTTAATTCTCCCAACTAGACCACATATCACATGGGAAACTTGTTTTATTTTATTTTTTTGACATTTCCATCATTTTCTTTTTTTTCTAAAACTGAAAGGGCGGTCCACGGGGGGGGGGGGGGGGGGTAGAGTTTGAAAATGGGACCTTTAGTACCGGTTCGTGCCATGAACCGGTACTAATGCCTCAAAGCTCATTAGTACCGGTTGGTGGCACCAACCGAGACTAAAGGTCTAACCTTTAGTCCCGGTTGGTGCCACCAACCGGGACTAATGGGCATCGCACCCTTTAGTCCCGGTTCATGGCACCAACCGGGACTAAAGGGCCCAGGTGAACCGGGACTAATGCCTTAGTCGCACGAACCGGGACGAATGCTCACATTACTCCCGGTTCGTGACTGAACCGGGACTAATGTGAATACTGCCCTGTGACCAAAGCCCTATTTTCTACTAGTAATGGGTTAATATGACACGAGGCGGGGTAACGGAAGGCCCGCAGTATGGAATGACAACAGTGGATCTCACAAATCTTGCGTATGCAGACGAACCATTCGTCCTAGCTAATGATGTGGCACAGGTTTTCTATGTGAAGGATATGTCTACCAAGCCGAGAAAAAGAAAAGATAAGGAAGCAAATGCATCATACGATGAGCCAAAGCGCCACATAGTTCTTTCTGGGAAGAGAAACATCGTGGGAGTGGATGACAAGACAGACATGTCAGAAGATTATGAAAAGTTTGATGAAATTGCTCCATTCACAGTGAATATTGACCCGAGCATCCAGTTAAATGATGAAGATTTCCCATGGCTACGGCGCAAAGGGACACACGCGAAGAAAAAGTTTCACACCCAAAGATCTGGGATGTGATCGGCTTCACTATCATCACTTTCTTCTGTGTTTCACACCCAGGAGAGAATCTCTGTAATAGTTAGGGTCGTTATGTGTTTTGGCATTTAAAACGCGAAGAAATTTTATGTGCAAACAAATTCTTTCATGCATTTACTGATTTTTTTCAGCTAAATGATCCTAAAATTGAAAAGCATTTCAAATGAACTCAGAAAAGGTTGAAAGTTGGCATGGTAACATAGTTTCACCCACATAGCATGTGCAAAAAAGTAGAGAGGGTTACCGCAAAAACTGGATGCACTTCGTGTACAAAATGGACAATCTCTTTCGAAGTATCAGGGTTTGGGACGAAAACTCATCCGTTACAAAGGCAGTTCATTTTTTAAATAACCTAAGCATTACCAAATTGAATATAATGATAAAACACACTAATATTAAACATAAGAAAAAAGAATCACTGAAAAATCTATTTTCAAAGTTAAGTTATTCACAAACTAGTGATTCACACAAATTTCAAATAATTCAAAATGTAAACTATTCAAATTTGTAAACTACCGCCACTAATAGAAAGTTTGTAATTTTTTGTACCTAAAGCAAAAATATTCACAAAGAAACTCTAAATACAGCAAAAAACAACTCAAAAATAAATAAAACAAAAATAAATAAAGCAAAAAAAATAAGAAAATAAAAAAGCCCGCCTACTGCGCCACAGCGGCCTGCATACGACTAGAAACCTAACCTGTTGTTGGGCCAGGATGCAGGCCAGCAAAGGCCCAGTAGGCCCACAGGGCAGCACAGAACATTTAGGCCCAGTAGGCCTGCTTTGGAGAGGAGCTCGAGAGAGCTACCGCACTGGGGCTTATAAACCAGTGCGGATGCCCCTCGGCTAGCGAGGTGGGACTAAACATGACGCACCGCACCTGCGCCAGCGCACCCCTTTAGTACCGTGTGGTGGCTCAAACCTGTACTAAAGGGGGGGTCTTTAGTACCGGTTGGAGCCACCACCCGGTACTAAAGGGGGTGCGCTTCCGCCGCTTGGCCTGGCCAAAACAGACCTTTAGTACCGGTTGTGGCTTCAACCGGTACTAAAGGTTGTTCTATATAAGAAAACACTTCAAAAAAATGAGTTTCTCATCTCTCCCTTTGCTTCTTTCTCCTCTGCCCCGTCGCCGGCGCCCCTCGCCGCCGCCCCCGTCGCCGTCCGTCGCCGTCCCTGTCCCCGTCCCCGTCGTCCCCGTCGCCGCGCCCCGCCCCGTCCTCCCGTCGTCCCCGCCCGGCCCGTCCCCGTCCCCGTCGCCGCCGCCCCGTCCCCATCCCCGCCGTCACTGCCCGTCTCCGTCCCCGTCGCCGCCCCCCGTCGCCACGCCTCGCCGGTGAGCTCCTGCCCCGGCCGCCATGTCCACACACACACACACACATTTTTATAGAAATGTTAGCAATTTTTCTATTTTTTAGTTATAGAAATATTAGAAATGTTATAAATTTTTCTGTTTTTTAGTTATAGAAATATTTATAGAAATGTTAGCAATTTTTCTGTTTTTTAGTTATAGAAATATTAGAAATGTTAGTTATATATATAGAAATGTTAGAAATTTTAGAGTTAGTTTTAGCTAGATGAATTAGATTAATGTCAAATTGTTAGAATTTGCATATAGAATTTTAGTTATCACAATTCAATCATTTTAAAAATGTTACTTTTTGCGGGCATATAGTATTTGTTCTCGATGGTGCCCGGCCCGCATCCTCGCCGCCGACCCGTTCGCCACGACGTCCGGCTGACCCATGTCCGGGACTGGGCTCCGCCGGGCTGGCACTGGGAGGTGCTACCTGGAGGGGCGTGCCGCTTGGTGAGGAACCCGGCCTCGGGTCCTGTCGGGGATATACCCCGCGGTATGACCCGGCCGGATATATGACCCGTCCGGACTTGGCGTTTGATTGGCAACCCTCCAGAAGATTGGCGACTCATGTGGCTGGCGGTTCACTGGTGTGACAACTCACGAGCCTGAAGACTCATTGGTGACCCGGCGGGTGTTTCAGATGGATGACAAGGCCCAAGGCCCAGCAGGTCGGCTTATACTCTGCCGGGTCGGCTTAAGAGGAAAGCGTAAGGAATATTCCCTTACAAAGGAAGCAAGACTAGGACTCCACTTGTAATTGAGTAATCCTAATCCTACTAGGACTAGTCATGTAACCCGCCCCTTCAACTTATATAAGGAGGGGCAGGGCACCCCAAAGTGGGACAGGTAATAAGAAACAATCTCTAGGGCTAGACACCAAGAGCCGGCTTACCGGCGACTCCCTCATGATCATAATGAGACCTAGCCACAAACAGCATGTAGGGTTATTACCGGACGATGTTTCCCGGGGCCCGAAGCTGTCTAAATCCTTGTCTTATGTTGCGTCTCTCGATTTTTCCCAACCCCTCTCAAGCTACCACATAGATGCGTTGGCCTCGCGACTAAGTCCTCACACTAAGGACATCTGCCGTGACAAATCCACGACAGTTGGCGCCCACCGTGGGGCCTGCGTACGGTGATGTTGAGTTCTTGAAGGGATCAGTTCCTAGAGTTTTGAGAAGCTTGCAATTTTTTGGGTGAAGAAAGATTCAGATTAGAAGGAGTCACATCAACTACAAGTTCATTAGTCAAGATCATTGTTGCTGCATCCGTGAGCCGTCGCTGTCGCGAGATCAAGTCGGTTGAGATTAACTCTACTGCAAAGGATGCTGTATACGGTTGCTACAACCGCACGCCATCGAAACCGATAAGGATTCTGTTTAACGCGTGAAAAATTACTCAAGTTGCGACCATTCTGTCCGACCGGTGCAAGAATCAAGTCGCCGGGGCCCTTTCTCTTTTCTTTGGCTCCAATTTTTTGTGCTGATTGGACACGCCTGGGAATATCAAACTGTTGTTGCTGCCATTGCTTTCCTCCACGGGAAGACCAAAAATCAATTCATCTACCGGGCATTACTTTTTGCTTCTTGCGCGTTGAAGGCAAATAGAACAAAAAGAAGACGAAGCTTGAGGGATGTTCTTCAGAAGTATTTTATGCGCCGCTCGCCGGTCTATTCCGAGTCAAACCCGCAGTCGCATGGCTATCATCGCATCCAGCTCCGAGTCGCCTGCCTCGTGTTAACAATTGCGGGCCGGCCTAGCCGCTGCCACTCTGAGTCACCTGCCGCTGTTGTTCCCGCGCTTGGTTGCATCACCGCTATAGGCCTCCGAGCCCTTGCTCCTTTGCCGCAAGTCGCCACAGCCTCGGGCTTAGCCTGTCATCACATGCCCCGCCGACGCGGCTGCACGGCCTCAGCTGCCCTCAATCCGAGTCACTGTCGCCTCCGGACTGCGGTCGCATCGGCTCCAGCAGTCAGTTCCGTCCGTGTGCGCAAGGAAAAGAAAGCGTTGAGCCAGCTAGAAAAGGTCAAAAGCTCTTATTTGTACTACAGCCTACAAGATCTAATGGATCTGGGCTGGTCTGCTACTTCTACAGGCGAAACCTGAGATTCTGTTTGGTAATCTAATCAGTATGTTCAAGTCCACCGGATGGCAAAAGGCTGCAAAAGGGTCAAGATTACCAGCGTTTGCATCTTGCATGCCGTGTTTCTCTCCAATTTTTTTACTACTAGTGCTACATTAAAAAGCACGATGGCACAATCTCCAAGAAGGACTATCATCCATCACGTGAAAGACAAGACTAGCCAAAGTGATGAATCAATTTCTCCATTACTGGTGATACTTTGTTCCTACCACTTATGGATAGAGGAAGACCACGCAAAGACCATGGTGCAAAAATACTACTCCATGAGACGCGGCGCATTGAACCTGAGCCGCCCGCCTCTGCGGTCTCCCAGCGCTTCTGAGCCACCCCTGCCGCGTTGAGCCGCCGGGGCTGTATTGAGTCGCCGGTTTTTGCCTGAGCAGCCGGGGCTATATTGAGTCACCAGTCTGCCCGAACCGCCGGGACTATATTGAGTCACTAGTCTGCCCGAGCCGCCCCCGTCGTGGTCCTCCTGTGCTTAGCTCTGGCGGGTTACTTCTGCAGCAACCGCCGCCTTGAGCCGCCAAGGGCCTCGCTCCACTTCGCCGCAACAACCTACCACTGCCGCGCCTCCCGCCATTACGGCTTTGAGCAGCCACCGCCGTTTGCAAGCCGGCCTGGGCCCTGCTGTCGCTGCCGCTGTACATTGAGCCGCCGTTGCGTTGGGTCACCTCAGCCTCCATCGAGCCCGCGCCGAGCGGTCTGCCACCATCATCGACCCGCGGGTGCCGCCGCAGCCCAGGAGCAGTGCGCCAGTACAAGGCAAATCGGTGATGCCAATTCACTACTAATAAACAATTCATCCATGGAGTACTAGTACTTGCTATCATGACCCCACGTGAAGGATCAATTAAAGGGAAAAGTCCACGTGAAGATGTGCTAGCTCGTTCCCAAAACAGTGCTGGGACTACTAATCCACGTATGGATCAAGACTACTGAGTGCTAGTGGAACATGAAATCAGACGTATATATGTACGAGCTGTCTTTTTTGTCCGACATCCAGCATTATCCAGCGCCAGAGTCCACGTTTGTCCGACAAAACATCATGTGATATCCATCTAAGTTTGTTTTACGGCATATATGTTTTTTGCCAAAGAACAGTTTATCTTTGCCTTGCTCTGCAATATTGTTTATGCAGGATAATTATTCACTGCAAAGGCGATGATCATGTCATGGATATATTGCTGGTGCCACCATTATAACACGCTAGCAACATTGTGCACCGGGGTTCGTCCGTGCCATGCTGCTTGACGGACATCCGTGTGAGCCGCCGTCTTCGCGGCCCAGTTTACATTAACGCAACGCGGCCGACCCGCCCGTCCGTGTGGCTTACCGCGTCTGCGATTGACTCGCCCATCCGCACTGGCTTAAAATGCCACGGCCGGCTTATCTATCCGTGCCTGGGGCCGACTTGCCCGTGTCTGCCATTTCCAATGCTGCGACCGACTCTCTCGTCCGCGCCGGCTTACAACTTCCCGGCCGACTCTCCCGTCTGCACAGGCTTACAAGGCCACGGCCGGCTCATCTGTCTGCTCCCGCGGCCGTGATTGATTTCAGCTTCACCAAGGTGATCATCAACTCCGCGGTGGATAATTACTGGCTTAACGTATCAGGTGAAATCCATCCAGTACATTTTTATATTACATATTGTTTTCTTTAAAAGAGCAATTACTCTGGCTTGCAAGTTCTCCCATGCAGGACTCAAACCGGTCTATATGACGGTCAACTGTGGAGAATCTCAAGTCAACTCATTGAGTCGTTTTAAGACTCGGGGGCTATGATGATATGACTTAGAAAATATTGTGAGATTCAAGAACCCCGGGTCATTGGAGGAAAAGATAACCCGGTCCCGGAGGCTACTGTTATATTGATGAAAACTTAAAGGCTGTCAGAAAATATCCGGCTCAAAATAAAGATCTCGGTTTAAAATCCGGCTCAAGGTAACTCTGTCTCTCACAAAGTTTAAAGCTCTCAAATATCCGGTTTGAAATTCCGGTTCAAAAAGAATTCATCTCTCGCAAGTTCGAGTTCTCAGAAAAATTAAAGGTTGCCAAAGAGAATTTGCTGCCATAATGCGCGGTTCAAACATGGGTTATCCTGCCTTATTGGCTTATCATATTATTGATCACTTGGTGGCTTCCTGCTCATTGAGCATAGCTGTGAATATACCTCTTGATCCGGCTTATACGCCATGCTTACAATAAACTTGGGGGCTTACTACCCAGGTTAAAGGGACCAAAGAGAGTCTGTTGCAAAAGCATAGTTCAAACATAGGTGCCCCTTGAGCACAGCTCATAAGGTCATTTGGGGGCTTCCTGTTCAAACATAGGTTGTATTCGAGCCAAAGAGAACATAGCTGTCGGTACCCACTTGATCGGCGCAACGCCAAAGCCACTGGGGGCTACATGATCGTATTCGAATCCTAGCTTAACCCATTTGGTCCGGTTTACTGATCGTATTCGAATCAGAAGCCTCAAATTTTTCTCTTTATTTGACTTAAGTTTTTTGAAAAGTCTTTTGGGTTTGTCTTGAGACTTTTTTGATCATATCTGAAGCATATATGAGTGGTTTCTATTTAACCCGGCTTGACTTTGGACGATAAGTCGCCAGTATATGACAGTCATAAACATTTGGAAGTTTTGGCTTCTAAAGATTGGGTTATCACCCTTACTGCACAGGTATCATAAGCCGGCAGTACGATTCAATATCATAGGAATAATATTGTTTATACATGATTATGTTTAAGCCGGCCCTGGGTTTTGACGTTAAGTCACCAGGGCATATATTGTTTAAACTCTGTGCAGGATTTGCAGAATTATGACTTATATTAAGTTCAAGTTCATCATCAAAATTGATGTTTCAAAAGGGGTATCCATTCTGGATTTTCTCAAAGGCTATAAGCCGTCGGGTTATTAAAATTCCGGCTTACGATGAATGTGCATTAAGTCGCCATCAGCCAAGAGCCGCCGAGTATTTAAATTCCGGATTTACTTGTCAACCGATAAGGTATTCACATCTTTCATAGCCAAACTTGGCTGGATTGTCATGATGATATTGAATGATTGAGGTTTTCATACTGGATTATATTATTCAAATTTTGAATAGACAATATGGCTAGATTTTATTTATGGTTATCAATAACCAGTATTATCATTGAGGTTTTCAAAGTCGCTTTAGCGCAATGGCTATTATTTTATCAATGGATATGATTTATTCTACAATGGAAAGGAATAGTCCCGAGTCGCTGCAGGCTTACGACCCGGCACTTGGGGGGCTACATTATTCAAGTTGAGATTACATCAAATATACAAGTCCCATGTCACTGCCAGCAGGCACCATGGCACTTGGGGGCTAATGTAAAGTCAATTTTTTGCTCACCTTATTGAAGACCCGACTCATCACATTGTACTGAGCCGGCCCTTGGAGGCTACCAATTGCTCTTGTCAACAATTCAAGGTACACAAGTCTTAATCCATTATATTGAAGGGTCCACTTCTTAGTTGGTAAAGCACAAAGCTCTTAACCTTGTGGACGTGGGTTCAAGCCCCATGATGGGAGTTAAGTCATATGATGTTATTTTCAATGAAGTATGTATAAAGTCGCAGCTTAGTATTATCTTACTGAGCCGACCCTTGGAGGCTACACACTGTTGTTAAAGTTTACATTATCATATTTACAAAGTCCCTGTTCATTATTGCATAATGACCCGGCCCTTGGGGGCTACAGTGGTTGAAGCTTTTATGGCTATCAGGCAATTACAAGTCCCAGGTTGCTGCAAGCATGACAAGCCGGCACTTGGGGGCTACATATGAGGAATACTCAGTTTTGACTAGTGATTGAGATGAACAACATGGATTTCTTCAAAGTGGTAATATTTATATTGAAGCAAGTCTTAAGTCATCACTTTGCTCTGCTCAAGACTTGGGGGCTACAGGTGATATGCATATAAGGGAGGAATAACTTCAAATTCTCAGTTTTGAGCAAATCAGGTATTTTATTATTATTGGAGAAATCTGCAAAGTTTATGACCCGGCATCATCATAAGATTAACCCGGCATCAGCAACAATTACATGACCCGGCATCATTTGTTTATAACTCGACAATTTTGGCAATCATAAGTCGGCAAGATCTACATCTTTAAGCCGTCTGAATATAAGTTGAATATTTCAAGACCAATATTTTTGTCAAATCAGAGCATTGAAGGCCGACTCAAATGGATTATTTCTTATAATATTTCTTTACAAGAGCCAATGTCAGCAAATTGATTATGAAGCTGGCCTATTGACCCGGATTTTCCAGGAGAAAATGTCAAGGACTATGATCACGTGCCGGCTTACAAGTATATTTAACCCGAAGCACAACCTGTCAAATTTGTTCTTGTGTTTATATTGCAGATTAGTTTAACATGGATAAATCCAAATTAAACTGGGGGCTAATGTCGGGGATATACCCCGCGGTATGACCTGGCCGGATATATGACCCGTCCGGACTTGGCATTTGATTGGCAACCCTCCAGAAGATTGGCGATTCATGTGTCTGGCGGTTCACTGGTGTGACGACTCACGAGCCTGAAGACTCATTGGTGACCCGGCGGGTGTTTCAGATGGATGACAAGGCCCAAGGCCCAGCAGGTCGGCTTATACTCTGCCGGGTCGGCTTAAGAGGAAAGCGTAAGGAATATTCCCTTACAAAGGAAGCAAGACTAGGACTCCACTTGTAATTGAGTAATCCTAATCCTACTAGGACTAGTCATGTAACCCGCCCCTTCAACTTATATAAGGAGGGGCAGGGCACCCCAAAGAGGGACAGGTAATAAGAAACAATCTCTAGGGCTAGACACCAAGAGCCGGCTTACCGGCGACTCCCTCATGATCATAATGAGACCTAGCCACAAACAGCATGTAGGGTTATTACCGGACGATGTTTCCCGGGGCCCGAAGCTGTCTAAATCCTTGTCTTATGTTGCGTCTCTCGATTTCGCCCAACCCCTCTCAAGCTACCACATAGATGCGTTGTCCTCGCGACTAAGTCGTCACACTAAGGACATCTGCCGTGACAAATCCACGACAAGTCCCGTCGTCGACCCTGATCTCTTTTGGTGGCATTCGCGTGGGCCACATTCGGTGCAGAGGGAGCCGGCCCCGCTGGAGGTGGTGCGTCGTCATGTCAGGGAGGAGGACGAGCACGTCCATCGCTACATGGCTGCTATGGACGTCAGGTTCTCCAATACCTGGCAGGTTCTTTGGGCAGATGACCGGAGATATGATCATGTGATGGTTCCTTGTCTTTGGGTGTCCACCGCCCGCGCCCCAGGAACCGCGAGTGGCCTAGATTCTTCTGTAGTATTCGATCTTTATTAGCTACCTAGCCAGTGATGTATTCAAGATTATATATTATTCGAGACGATGTATTTGAGATTATATATTATTCGAGACGATGCATATTATGTACTATATGATTCAGTTTTTCCTTATTGATTGCATCCATGCATTGTAATTTGAATACTAAATTGTTTTATATTTCTTCTGTATTAGTTAAATAAAAACTATGGCGGACAATACCGACAGAGAGGGAGAAGAGGCACTGTTCGAGATCATACGCAGCCCTAACAGGACAGATGATCTGAATGAAGCAAATGATGGCTCCCAATATCTGAACAATACCAGGGAGGGTGATGATAAGATATTCGATCTCGACGACCGAGCTGATGAAGTCATGAACTATGATTATGATTATGATGACGCAAACAATGATTATGATGACGAATACAATGTTGATCTTGAAATAACAAAGACTACCGGTGAGGTATATTTATATAAGCAGGCATCTAGTGATCATCACATGTTTTTTTATTTGAAGATATATTAACGAATCGATCTTTCTTCTTTCAGCCCTCTGGATCGAGCAAATCTGCTTCTACAGACAGCAGGACAAAGCGCGGCCCCGGCAAAAAGTTGAAGGAGGGTGTAAAGTAAAACATCGATTCCATCAAAGCTAGTGGCGAACCCCTCACGCCTAAGAACATTGCGAACAAGTTCGTTCGTCAGTGCGGAGTTCTTGTGAAGGACCAACTCCCGATCTCCATTCAAGAATGGAAAGAGCCAAAAACTAAACGCCCAGATGTTACTTGGGTCGACGACAGAGCAAAACAAAAGCTTTGGGAATCTCTGATGGAACATTTCACCCTACCAGATTATTTCACTGATGCAGATGTGCAGAAAGTCAAGGACGCTGCTCTTAAGAAGATGGCAATTGCATTCAACACCCACAAGAAAACTGTATGGGCCAACTACCTCGCTGCAGAAAGGAAGACTCCAGAATTCAAGGGAACACTGGAGAAGCAAAGAGAACACTGGCCCGCATTAGTGAAATTCAAGGAATCAGAATTATCTAAGGAACGGTCGAGAAAAAACAAGGCCAATGCCGCAAAAAAACGCAGTTCCATAGGCTGGGTCCAGGTGGCTACGCGGTGGCAATGCCTAAGTGGGATAAGTCTGAGCAAGAGATGGAGGATGCAGGGGTCACTCCGGTTACTAGGAGCTGGCCCCCCAGGTGCAGAACTTGGTTCTATGCGCATAGGGGGGCGTTGGACCCGAAGACAGGCCTGGTTTCGAAGAAGGCAAGTCTAAAAGGAGCAGAACAAAAGTTACTTGACGCAATAGAAGATGCTCGAAAGGGGGTGTTCACGCCCAACAGAGAGAACGACGAGCTTACGCGCGCCCTGGGAAATCCTGAACACCCGGGAAGAACACGAGGCAAGGGCGTTATTCCCTGGTATGAGGGCTTTTCGGAATGGAACGACGACTACAGGACCCGTGCAAGAAAGAAGATGGAGGAGGAGAAGAAGAGGAAGCTGGAGGAGGAGCAGAGGAAGCAGGATGCGGAACGCCTTCAAGGCCTAGAAGCAAGGCACGCGGACTTGGCACTCAAATTCCAGCAGTAGCAACAGTAGATTGACTCACTTAGCCAGGAAAGGGGGTCTCAGAAGTGGCAGCAGCAAGCGGATGATCATCCAGCATTGGATAGCACCGTCCCATCCATGCCGAGAAGCATCGTTGGTTCCGCCCCGGGCGACGCACTGCTGGATACATACCCTGTGGATGACATCATTGAGAACACTAACTGTGAGCTACACTTCAAAATGAAGAACATATCCACGAAGGTGGCGGCCGTCGTTGCTTTTACAATTAACCCTGAAGCCACCTTCCATTGCGCCCCGATTCCAGCGGGCTATGCTTGTGTCTTGGTTGATGAGGTGGTGGACCCATATTCGGGGCTACAACTTGACATTCTTGGAGGTGACGACGAGCACACACTGGGAGAGGCCATACATCGTATCATCATATGGAGAAAGGATTGCATCATCTTTCGAAGTCCACCGACACCGCGTCTGCTGACTCCTCCTCGAAGTCCACCACCGTGTCAGCAGACTCCCGCTCCTCCAAGTCCACGAACACGTGAGCATACTCCTGCTTCATGTCCGGCACAGCGTCAGGCCACTCCTCCTCTTTCAAGTCCGACACCGTGTCAGGCCACACCTCCTGCTTCAACTCCAGCATAGCGTCAGGCCACTCCTCCCGCTCCAACTCAGCCACGTCAGCCGTCCCCGCCGCCTCAGCAATCGTAGAAGAGACACGCCGCACCTATGGTGCGTAGCGGTACGAGTCGAGGTACTACAGGAAGTACATGCGGAGACAAGCGATATAAATATGGTCCAAGCAGCCTCGCTCCTCTTCCTCAGAGGCCTTACGACATGACCGAGGAGCAAAACGATGCCATAGTGCGGGCTGAAGTGGACGCCCATTTTGGACCGAAACCGGCACCGGCGCCGAGGGAGAATGTGCCTGAGGAAAAGATTGACCACTTTATTCGTATGGCTAGACCACCAGCTCCCAAGCCTGTTGACTCAGACTATGAGCGCCAAATCAGGAAGGCACATCGAGCACGACTACAGAAAGAAGCGAGCTCGAGCTCGAGCCAACTAGCAGCTATCAAAAAATGCAGGAAAACCGTTCCCCAGCTGGGAGAACAGGCGGCGCAATCGACCCCCCCCCCCCCCGCTTGTTGTGCCAACAACACATGAGAGTACGCGCGCCCAATATTATTGTGGGCAAACCGTTTACGTTCCCGAGCTGGGCGATGTGGTAATAACCGAGGAGCATATAATGCAGGCTGAAATGCTCAAGATCACTGTTGGACAACTCCTCGATATCGAGCCCATGTCTCCGCTTAGAGAGGAGGAAATAAAACGGAAATATGTCCGGGGCCAACCTTTGGTCGAGCCCGAGGAGGTCAAGAACCTCCCAATGGGAATGTATGAATTGCATGATTGGTACATGAAAATTACCAAGAGTTCCAATTGAGAGTCCCTCATGGTGCAAGTCGAGGAAGATCATTACTTCAATAAGAAAGCTCTGTCCGTTGAGTATTCAGAATTATTTCAGTTATTCAATCAAGATGCAGTCGACAAATCTATTGTCAGTTGCTATTGTCTGTAAGTGATTTCTTTCTGTAATTTAAGTCTCAAGCTAGCTCTAGTGCTCATTGATTGATCATTAATTACCTGTAATTATATATCCTTACTATATATTCTTTTCTGTGGTATTATGCAGGATGAAGATGTATGAAATGAAAAAAGTTGGACGCTATGGCATTGGGTTCATTGACTCAAATACCGTTAATGAATACACATGGAAATTGGAATGGGGTAGACAAGATGTAGAGAAAAACACGCTAGAGTTCTTGAAGCGCCTCAATAGCAATGAAGATATACTACTTCCTTACAACTTCGAGTGAGTCACACTGTCTTGTACTACAAATTCTGTTTTTGCTTACTAGCTAGATGTTAATAAGTGTATATGGTTTAGGGTTATAGTTGATTAGTGTTATGCACATGCCCGCTTAATTTATACATGCAAACGTATGCGCATGCAGGTTCCACTGGATCTTGTTAGACATTAAAGTTGACGAAGGAAAAGTTGAAGTACTGGACTCACTACTTAAAAAAGAAAGTGACTACAACATCGTGAAGGGGATAGTCAATAGGTAATTTCAATCATTATTAACTATATCTCGGCCTATTTAGTTCGTCATTTCCTGATATGAACTATTTTTAATAACCCCTTTATTAATTTTCTTTGCCGACGGGCAGGGCTTGGGCAAAGTACATCAAGGTGACTCTAGGAAAATGGCGACAAAAGCTATTTTGGTATCGACCCAAGGTAAGTAATTAAGTAGTACTAGCTAGCTAGCTACCATCTCTTTAATTCTTGTTTCAATACAATTAATTAATTAACATGCTTGATTAATTATTATCTGATTAAATTCTATTCTCGTAAAGGCCCTGAAGCAGGCGCCGGGGACTGAAGTGTGTGCATACTACGTTTGCGAGAACATTCGCATGATGGCGTCCGAAAGGAGCAGATCTGATAGACAGCAAGGGGTACGTTTGCCAGAACACTATTCACAAATCTTACATGATTGTCGATATCTAGTCACACAACTAATACACATGCATATTGATCTCCTTCTTAACAGTTCAAAGACGTGCGGGACCAGCTCCTACCAACAGAGCGCATACAAGGACTTCAAGAGGAAATAGCGGGATTTTTGCTCGACCAGGTCATAGATCCCAAAGGAGAATACTATTACCCACTACCGCCCCCATGAACCACTTGTCATCGTGCTCCGAAGGCACCAAGGCAACATGTAGGAGAAATTGTATATATATACATGTGTATGTGTGAATAATTAATGGTGGTTGTGAGACATTCGATTATATATATATGATCGGTTCTACGAGAAAATATATTTATATATATGCATAACGTGTACAATATGTAGTATCGTAAAATACCAGCAAACAAAAAAGAATTAAGTGGAAAACACAAAATTAATGGAAAAATTAAAATTAAAACCAAAACCCCCCCAAACAGTTAGTACCGGTTGGTGCTACCAACCGGTACTAATGGTCTACCAGCACCCGGGCCTGGCTCGTGCCACGTGGTGGCACTTTAGCGCCGGTTCGTGCCGAACCGGTACTAAAGGGGGGGGGGCTTTAGTCTCCACTCTTTAGTGCTGGTTGCAGAACCGGCACTAAAGGCCCTTATGAACCGGCGCTAAAGCCCGGTTCTGCACTAGTGTTCAAATAGTTTCGAGAGGAACCAAAAGCTTTTCGGGGTCACTTGAAGGGTTTCAGAGTTTATCGGGCAATAACGGGTATTATGGATAAATAATATATAGGTGGAAAATGTTTCCAGTGGTGTTAAATTTATAATAAATGGATCTACTAATATTTTGAATGCTTTGATGTCTAACTTAATATTAACGAGCCTAAAAAGGCCAAGTGGTGGAAGGAGAATTGGGCCACCAAGGCGCATGTAGGGAAGGCACGCACTTTCCTTGGATGGGAGGCCGAATTGGACTAGGGGACGGATTCCTTCCTCGCCTAGGCAGGCGCATTAAGGAGGGGCTCATTCTCTCCTTGTGTGGGCCCCCTTTCCCTCCAACCTATATATACTAGAGGCTTTTGCACTATTTGGACACACACGTTTTGGAGCCTCCTCTTGTTCTAATTGGTTCTAGTCGATCAACTAGAACTGGACCTATATCCTCTAATCCTCATAATTAGAAGCCCAGTGTGGTTCTAATCTCCTCCCTCTAATTCCCTGGTGACGATTAGCTATGGACGGCGAAGCGCTGCCGGATCGTGAAGACCGTACACTAGCAATCTTTGGAGAGGTTCTGCTTCCATTCTTACGTTCGAGGGATCGTTCGTGGGCGGTTCGCGGGGTCGTTCATCTATGGTTTGAGGGACTCCAATTTTGATCTACACCAACTCATCCACTTGCTCTGCAACTCGGAGTCAGTAACGGTCATGATCCAAACCTTTTATGCTTCTTCATATTGTTCCTGAGTGTTCGTACACTACTAGGGAAAAGCCTATAAGTTGCTTAACAGTAGTGGGTATTGAATTCATGTTCCAGCCAACTCATCCGAAAGTCTGGACTCATGGAGAGAGGCGGGCAATATATTTCAACACTCCCCCACATGTCTAGGCTTATTTAGTCCTTAGAGTGAGATCGATGTAGGCCACAAAATCTTTTTATTTTAATACTGCGTTGGCAGGGTCTTGAACTCAAGACCTCTTGGCTGTGATACCATATTGAATTCATGTTCCAGCCAACTCATCCAAAAGTCTGTACTGATGACGAGAGGTGGGCAATATATTTCAATAGCGAGGGGCAAGATGCCCGCGCTACTATTAACTAGTAGCATCTGCTACTTCTTGAGCTTGCGTTGGTTTTTCCCTTGAAGAGGAAAGGGTGATGCGGCAAAGTAGAGATAAGTATTTCCCTCAGTTAAGAACAAAGGTATCAATCCAGTAGGAGGAGCACACAAGTCTTCAATGATATCACCTACACAAACAAACAAATACTTGCACCCAACGGGATAAAGGGGTTGTCAATCCCTTCACGGTTACTTGCAAGGATGAGGTCTGATAGAGATATGTATAGAAGATAAATAAAAAGGCAAAATAAAGTAAATATAAATAAATTGAAGCAAGGTATTTTTGGGGTTTTGGTTTTGTAGATCTGAAAACAATATGATAAAAATAGACCCTAGGGCCATAGTTTTCACTAGAGGCTTCTCTCTTGAAAGAACGCATATGGTGGGTAAACAAATTACTGTTGAGCTATTGATAGAAAAGCGCATAGTTATGACGATATCTAAGGCAATGATCATGAATATAGGCATCACGTCCATGACAAGTAGATCGAAACGATTCTGCATCTACTACTACTACTCCACACATCGACCGCTATCCAGCATGCATCTAGTGTATTAAGTTAACAAGAACGGAGTAACGCCTTACGCAAGATGACATTACGTAGAGGGATAGATCCAATCAATATGACATAAAACCCATCTTTTTATCCTAAATGACAACAATACAAATACGTGCCTCACTACCCCTTCTATCACTGGGTGAGGACACCGGAAGGTTGAACCCAAAACAAAGCACCTCTCCCGTTGCAAGAAAAATCAATTTAGTTGGCCAAACCAAATCAATAGATCGGAGAGAAATACAAAGCTATCTTAATCACGTATAGAAGACTTCAGAGAAGACTCAAATAATATTCATAGATAATCTGATCATAAATCCACAATTCATCGGATCTCAACAAAAGCACAGCAAAAGAAGATTACATCGAATAGATCTCCAATAACATCGAGGAGAACATTGTATTGAAGATCAAAGAGAGATAAGAATCCATCTAGCTACTAGCACATCATCGGAAGTGCAGCAAGGTTGATGTAGAAGCCCTCCGTGATCGAATCTCCCTCCGGCAGAGTACCAGAAAAGGTCCCCAGATAGGATCTCATGAGGACAGAAGCTTGCGGCGGTGGAAAATTATTTTCGGTGTGCCCACTGGTATACAGGTAATATTTGGGTATTTATGGATCAATGATTAGGGTTAGAAGTGCCACGGTGGGCCCACAAGCCTGGGGGAGCCCCCCTATGGTGCGCCTCCTGAGCTCATGGCTCATCCGTGGCCCTTCTAGCCTCCTCCCAAAGTTTCCTAGGTGTCTTCTGGTCCAAGAAAGGTCGTCAAAAAGTTTCGTTGCATTTGTACTACGTTTGGTATTGATTTTCTGTAAAAGACAAAAACCTGGAAAAACAGCAACAGGCACTAGGCACTAGGTTAATAGGTTAGTCCCAAAAAATGATATAAAATAGCATAATAATGCATATAAAACATCCAAGATGGATAATATACTAGCATGAAACAATAAAAAATTATAGATATGTTGGAGACGTATCAAGCATCCCCAAGCTAAATTCCTGCTCGTCCTCGAGTTGGTAAATGATAAAAACAGAATTTTTGATGTGGAATGCTACCTACATATTTATCATGTGATATTTCTTTATGTGGCATGAATATTCATATACACAAGATTCAAAACAAAAGTTTAATATTGACATAAAAACAATAATATTTCAAGCATACTAATAAAGCAATCATGTCTTCTCAAAATGTTATGGCTAAAGAAAGTTACCCCTACAAAACCATATAATCTTGTCATGCTCTATCTTCATCACACAAAGTATTTATCATGCACAACCCCGATGACAAGCCAAGCAATTGGTTCATACTTTTAACATTCTTAAGCTTTTTCAACTCTACGCAATACATGAGCGTGAGCCATGGATATGGCACTATAGGTGGAAGAGAATATGATGGTGGAGGTTGTTTGGAGAACACAAAAAAGGAGAAAGTCTCACAATGACGAGGCTAATCAATGGGCTATGGAGATGCCCATCAGTTGGTGTCAATGCAAGGAGTAGCGATCGCCATGCAATGAATACACTAGAGCTATGAGTGTATGAAATATTAAAAGAAAACTAAGTGGGTGTGCATCCAACTCGCTTGCTCACGAAGACCTAGGGCGATTTGAGGAAGCCCATCATTGGAATATACAAGCCAAGTTCTATAACGAAAAATTTCCCACTAGTAATATATGAAAGTGACAAAATAGGAGACTCTCAATTATGAAGAACGTGGTGCTACATTGAAGCACAATTGTCCCTCCTCTCTCTCTCTCCCTCTCTCTTTTCTTTTTTCTCTTGTTTTTGTTTTTTTGTTTCGGGCTCTTTGGCCTCTTTTTTTGGGCTCTTTTTCATTTTAAGTCCGAAACCTCATCCCACTTTTGGGGGAATCATAGTCTCCATCATCCTTTCCTCACATGGGACAATGCTCTAATAATGATGATCATCACACTTTTATTTACTTACAACTCAAGAATTACCACTTGATAATAGAACAAGAATATGACTCTATATGAATGCCTCATGCAATGATCTAGCGCGACATGTATAAAAAAATATGAACGGTGGCCAAGCCCCAAATACTATGTGAACTATGTGATCATGCAAAGCAATATGACGATGATGATGTGTGTCATAGTAAAATGGAACGGTGGAAGTTGCATGGCAATATATCTTGGAATGGCTATGGAAATGCCATAATAGGTAGTTATGGTGGCTGTTTTGAGGAAGATATAAGGTGGCTTATGTGTGAAAGGGCATATCATATCACGGGATTTGGATGCACAGGAAAAGTTTGCACCAACTCTCAAGGTGAGAAAGGGCAATGCCCGGTACCGAAGAGGCTAGCAATGGTGGAGGGGTGAGAGTGCATATAATCCATGGACTCAGCATTGGTCATAAAGAACTCACATACTTATTGCAAAAGTTTATTAGCCCTCGAAACAAAGTACTGCTAGGCATGCTCCTAGGGGGATAGATTGGTAGGAAAAGACCATCGCTCGTCGTCAACCGCCACTCATAAGGAAGACAATAAAAAATAAATCATGCTCCAACTTCATCGCACGACGACAGACCATACGTGCATGCTTCGGGAATCACAAACCTTAACACAAATATTCTTACTAATCTACAATTACTCACTAGCATGACTCTAATATCACCATCTTTATATCTCAAAACAAATGCACGGAATCAAACTTCTCATATGTTCAATGATCTTCATGAAAGTTTTTATTATATCCCTCTTGAATACCCATCATATTAGGACTAAATTCATCATCTAAGCAAATTGCCATACTATTTTTAAGACTCTCGAAATAATATAAGTGAAGCATCAGAGTTCATCAATTTCTTCAAAATAAAACCACCACTGTGCTCTAAAAAGATATAAGTGAAGTACTAGAGCAACTACCAAGCTCAAAAGATATAAGTGAAGCACATAGAGTATTCCAATAAATTCACGATTAATGTGTGTCCCTGTCAAAAGGTGTGTACAGCAAGGATGATTGTGGCAAACTAAAAAGCAAAGACTCATATAATAGATGATGGTCTAAGCAAAACACATATCATATGGTGAATAAAAATATAGCCTCAAGTATTTTACCGATGGAAGATAAAAGAGGGGATGCCTTCCAAGGCATCCTCAAGCTTAGATGCTTGGTTGTCCTTGAATATTACCTTTGGGTGCCTTAGGAATCCCCAAGCTTAGGCTCTTGCCACTCCTTATTCCGTAGTCCATCGAAACTTCACCCAAAACTTGAAAACTTCACAACACAAAACTCAGCAGAAAACTTGTTAGATCCGTTAGTGAAACAAAGCAAATAACCACTTTTAGGTACTGCCGAAACTCAATCCAATTTTATATTTGGATTATATCTACTGTATTCTAACTTGTCCATGGTTCATACCTGATACGTCCATTTTACATCATGTTTTCCTACTGTTATTTATAGTGTTTTTATGCTTTATAACACTTTATGGAGTAATTCTAATGCCTTTTCTCTCATAATATGCAAGGTTTACACAAAGAGGGAGAACACCGCCAGCTAGAATTTTGGACCTAAAAAAGCCATGTCACGGATACCTATTCTGCACATCTCCAAATGAGCTGAAATTTTACGGAGAATTATTTTGGAATATATAATAAATATTGGTTAGAAGAACTTCCATAGGGGGGCAGTCACGTGCTCAGAAGGCACCAGGGCGCGCCAGCCCCCTGGCTCTCCCTGGTTTGTAGTGGGGGCCCTGGCCCACCTCTGGTGCCCATGTTATGGTATATAAGGTCTTTTGACCTAGAGAAAATAAAGAGAGGACTTTTGCCCTCCGGCGGAGCGATTTCACCGGGGGAACTTCCATCCTGGAGGGGGAAATTGAATCCATCGTCATCACCAACAACCCGCTCTCATCTTTGGGAGGCCAATGTTCATTAACATCTTCAACAACACCATCTCATCTCAAACCCTAGTTCATCTATTGTGTTCAATCTTTGTACCAGAAGCTCAGATTGGTACTCGTGGGTGACTAGTAGTGTTGATTACATCTTGTAGTGGATGCAAGATGGTTTATTTGGTGGAAGATTATATGTTCAAATCCATTATGCTATTTAATATCCCTCTGATCTTGAGCATGAATATTATTTGTGAGTAGTTGCCCTTGTTCTTGATGCCACGGGAGAAGTCATGTTGCAAGTAATCATATGAATTTGATATTCGTTTGATATTTTGATGATATGTATGTTGTGATTCCCTTAGTGGTGTTATGTGAACGTCGACTACATGATACTTCACCATCTTTGAGCCTAAGGGAATGTATTGTGGATTAGTTATTAGATGATGGGTTGCTAGAGTGATAGAAGCTTAAACCCTAGATTATGCGCTATTTCGTAAGGGGCTGATTTGGATCCATATGGTTAATGCTATGGTTAGATTGTTATCTTAATTATTCTTTCGTAGTTGCAGATGCTTGCGAGGGGGTTAATCATAAGTGGGAGGCTTGTTCAATTAAGAACAACACCCAAGCACCGGTCCACCCACATATCAAATTATCAAAGTAGCAAACACGAATCAAACCAACATGATGAAAGTAACTAGATGAAATTCCTGTGTGCCCTCAAGAACGCTTTGCTTATTATAAGAGATCATTTTGGCCTATCCCTTGCTACAAAAAGGATTGGGCTACCTTGCTGCACTTTATTTACCATTACCGTAACTTGCTCGTTACAAATTATTTTATATCAAACTACTTGTTACCGATAATTTCAGTGCTTGCAGAAATTACCTTGCTGAAAACCGCATGTCATTTACTTCTCCTCCTCGTTGGGTTCGACACTCTTACTTATCAAAAGGACTATGATTGATCCCCTATACTTGTGGGTCATCAAGACCCTTTTCTAGCGCCCTTTCCGGGGAGTGAAGCGCTCTTGGTAAGTGGAAATTGGTCAGAAAAATTAATATTACGTGCTGAAATTTATTGTTACTTGTTACTGTGGAAAACAATCGTTTGAGTGGTTTGTTCGGGGTATCTTCACCTCGTCCAGAAGCACAAAGAGTTGCCCCTCAACCTAATGCACCTACTAAAAATATTAGTTATGAAATTCCTTCGGGTATGATAGAGGAACTACTAGCTAATCCTTATGCAGGAGACGGAACGAAGCATCCCAATATGCATTTGATACATGTGGATGGAATTTGTGGATTGTTTAAGCTTGCAGGTTTACCCAGAGATGAAGTTAAGAAGAAGGTTTTCCTGTTATCTTTTGGGGGAAAAACATTGACATGGTATAGGCTATGCGACAACATTGGATCTTGGAATTGGAATCGCTTGAAATTGGAATTTCATCAAAAAAATTATCCTATGCATCTAGTTCATCGTGATCGGAATTACATATATAATTTTTGGCATTGTGAAGGAGAAAGTATCGCTCTGGCTTGTGGGAGGCTTAAGTCAATGTTATATTCATGCCCCGATCATGAGCTCTCAAGAGAAATTATTATTCAGAATTTTTATGCACTGCTTTCTCGTAATGATCAATCCATGCTCGATACTTCTTGTGTTGGTTCTTTTAGGAAGAAGACTATTGAATTCAGGTGGGATCTTTTAGAAAGAATTAAACACAACTCTGAAGATTGGGAACTCGACGAAGGTAAAGATTCATGTATTAAGCTTGAGTTTGATTGTCTTAAATCTTTTATGAATACCGATGCTTTTCACAAGTTTAGCTCCAAATATGGACTTGACTCTGAGATAGTAGCCTCTTTTTGTGAATTATTTGCTACTCACACTACAGGAATCAGCTACTTTGCCATCTGCCACGGCAGACGGCAAAGGCAAGGATGGCGGATGGCAAAGACCTTTGCCGTCTGCCTCGGACGCTAAAAGGCTCCAGCAAAGTAGGCTACGGTAAAGAGCTTCTTTGCCGTCTGCTTTTTGAAGCGGGCAGCAAAGGGGCCTTTGCCATCAGCGGCTGACGGCAAAGATGCCCTCCCTTTGCCGTCTGCCAAACGCAATCTTTGTCGTCAGCCTCGTAAAATCACGGACGGCAAAGAACTTAGTAAATATTTAAAAAAATGTTCGGTGAGCAGCCTGTCCGGCGTCCTGCGTTTGGCGTGTCCGGTGCCCGGCAAGCAGTACTCCAACAATACAAACCAACGAGAGGAATGAACGGACGACGATAAACACTACAGTACCATCACCACGCTTATCTGGGCGGTGGATCTGGTTGCGACCCCTCCCTTCGATGAGGGCCAGCACCCTTGGTTGCGGGCAGAGCTGCCGCAGGCCGCCGCTGCTCGAGGTGGCAGGGGCAAACGGGGACCGGGCCAGGCACGGCGGCGTCGAGGGCGAAGAGAGATGGGGCCGGCGCCGGCGGGCGAGGTGGTGCCCGGAAGGGGCAATGGGGGCCGGGGCCGGCGGGGGCAAAAGGGGACGGGGCCGAGCACGGCGGCGTCGGGGGCAAAGAGAGAAGGGGCCTGCGCCGGCGGGCGAGGTGGTGGCCGAAAGGGGGCGATGGGGGCCGGGACCGGCGGGGGCAAACGGGGACGGGGCCGGGCACGGCGGCGTCGGGGGAGAAGAGAGAAGGGGCCGTGCCGGCGAGCAAGGTGGTGGCTGGAAGGGGGCGACGGGAGCCGGGGACGGCGGCCGGCTGGGGCGACGAGAGGCGGGGAGCAGAGGCGTACGAGAGAGAAGGGAGACAGGTCGTCGTGGGGGTGGCTCTCAGGAGGATAAGGGAGAGAGAGAGTGGGTGGTGGGGGCGTGGGATGGGCCGCATCAGTTTTGCGTTGTGGAGATGCATGTGTGGAGCAGATCATGCCATGTCATCGATCCGTGTGATCGATCTGCGTGGTGTGCTTTCTCTTTGCCGTCCACTGGCGGACGGCAACGAATTTTTGTCGTCCGCCAGCAGACGGCAAAGAAACTGGCCATTAGGTTGTCCTTGTAAGCCCGCCACCCACCCTCTTTGCCGTCAGCTAGCAGACGGCAAAGCTTCTTTGCCGTCCGCTAGCAGACGACAAAGATACGGCTGATGGCAAACCCTATCTTTGTCGTCCGCTGCCTTTTTGCCGTCCGCTTTCTGGTGGCTGATGGCAAAGCATTCCTTTGCCGTCCGCCGGCTGACGGCAAAGAGTCGGCAGATGGCAAATCTGCTGATTCCAGTAGTGTCATGTTGATCTCCCTAAAGAGAAGTGGTTTAAATATCACCCCCTATTAATGAAGAAATTAAAGAACCCGTTATAACTGTCATTTACAATGTTGATCGAGTAGTTCATACTGCTTATATTGAAAATCCACCTTTCCCTATTAGGATAAAGGAACATGCTAAGGTATCAGCACTGGTTCACAAAAGTAATATTAAAGCACCTAAACCCTCTGAACAAATTAAAGTAGAACCTAGTGTTGCTATGGTCAAGGATCTCTTGGTCGATAATATTGATGGACATGTTATTTATTTCTGTGATGAAGCAGCTAGAATTGCCAAACCCGATACTAAAGATAAGAACAAGCCTATTGTTGGTATGCCTGTTGTCTCATTTAAAATAGGAGATTATTGCTACCATGGTTTATGTGATTTAGGTGCTAGTGTGAGTGCTATTCCTTTTACTTTATACCAAGAAATTATGAATGACATAGCACCCACTGAAATAGAAGACATAGATGTCACTATTAAACTTGCTAACAGAGATACCATGACACCACTTGGAATTGCTAAAGATGTTGAAGTATTGTGTGGAAAAATAAAATACCCTACTAATTTTCTAGCTTTTGGATCCCCACAAGATGACTTTTGTCCCATAATTTTTGGTAGACTTTCTTGACCACTGTCAATGCTAGGATAGATTGTGAGAAAGAAACCGTCAGTGTTAGTTTTGGTGACGTGTCTCATGAGTTTAATTTCTCGAAGTTTCGTACACAACCTCATGATAAAGAATTACCTAGTAAGGATGAAATAATTGGTCTTGCTTCTATGGCCGTACCTCCTACTGATCCACTAGAACAATATTTGCTAGACCATGAAAATTGTCGTGGAATTGTCACAGCAGATGTCCTAGTGTGAGGACTTAGTCGTGAGGCCAGCACATCTATGTAGTAGCTTGAGAGGGGTTGAGAGGAATCGAGAGACGCAACACAAGACGAGGATTTAGACAGCTTCGGGCCCCGGGAAACATCATCCGGTAATAACCCTACATGCTGTTTGAGGCTAGATCTCATTACGCTCATGAGGGAGTCTCCATAAACCGGCTCTCCTCTAGTTGTGTCTACCCCTAGAGATTATTGATTGTTCCCTATCCCTCTTTGGGGAGCCCAGCCCCTCCTTATATATGTTGAAGGGGCGGGTTACATGTGGAGTCCTATTAGGATTAGGAGTAGTCTATCTCTAATACAAACCGGACACAAGTCCAGGTCTTAACTCCTTGTAAGACAAATATTCCTCACGCCTTTCCTTGTAAACCGGCCCACCATAGTATGAATCGGCCTTCATGAACCGCCCGTTGGGCCACCGGGTCTTGTCGCTCCTCTGACCTGCCTGCCGGATTACCAATGAATCTTAAACCGCCAGGTCCAAACGGGTCGCTAGTGGATCGTCAATTCTCTGCCGGGTCCCAAGTAAACCGCCAAGTCCGGCCGGGTATACTTCCGGCCGGTTTACGCCGCGGGGTATATCCCCGACATTAGCCCCCAGTTTAATTTGGATTTATCCATGTTAAACTGATCCTGTAAAAGAAACACAAGAACAAATTTGACAGATTATGCTCCGGGTTAAGAATTCTTGTAAACCGACATCTGGTCATCCTTAAGTCCTTGTCATTTCCTCCTTCTAGAAAATCCGGGTCAACAAGCCAGCTTCATACTCAATTTGCTAACATTGGTTTCTCACAGAGAAATATTGTGAAGAATAATCCACTTGAGTCGCCTTCCAAAGCACCGGTTTAAGAAATATGGGTCTTGAAATACTCATCTGATATTCAGCCGGTTTGAAGATGTAAAACTTGCCGGTTTAATATTACCAAAATTACCGGTTTGTGAATATGGATGGCACCGAGCCATAATTGTTACCGACGCCGGGTCATAATTGTTGCAGACACCGGGTCAATCTGGTTTGCTCAGAACTGAGAATTTGAAGATTTTTCTCCCTTCTATCCATATTACCTGTAGCCCCCAAGTCTTGAGCAGAACAAAGTGATGGCTTAAGACTTGTTTCCATATAATTACTGCCACTTTGAAGAAATCCATGTTGTTCATCTCAGCCACTA
The DNA here is from genome assembly GCF_018294505.1 of Triticum aestivum. Taxonomy (NCBI): domain Eukaryota; kingdom Viridiplantae; phylum Streptophyta; class Magnoliopsida; order Poales; family Poaceae; genus Triticum; species Triticum aestivum. The sequence continues at coordinate 55,492,366 of NC_057799.1, read as the reverse complement.
TTAAAAACTGAATACTCCATATATGTAGCCCCCAAGTGTCGGGTCATTATGCAATAATGAGCAGGGACTTTATAAATATGATCATGTAGATTTGAACAATAACGTGTAGCCCCCATGGGCCGGCTCAGTAAATAACATTGAGCTGGTACATTATACATACTTCTTTGACAAGAACATCATATAATGTAACCCCCACCATGGGGCTTGAACACACGTCCACAAGGTTAAGAGCTTTGTGCTTTACCAACTGAGCAATGGAATTTTCAATATAATGGTTTTAAGACTTTTGTACCTTGAATTGTTGACAGGAGCAATTGGTAGCCCCCAAGGGCCGGCTCATTATAATGTGATGAGTCGGGTCTTCAATAAGGCCAATAAAAATGACTTTGCATTAGCCCCCAAGTGTCATGGTGCATGCTTGCAGTGACATGAGACTTGGATGTAATCTCAATTTGAATAATGTAGCCCCCAAGTGCCGGGTCATAAGCCTGCAGTGACTCGGGACTATTCCTTCCATTGTAGAATAAATCATATCCTTTGATAAAATAATAGCCTATGCGCTAAAGCGACTTTGAAAACCTCAATAATACCGGTTATTAATAACCATAATAAAATCCAGCCATGTTGGCTATTCAAGATAATATAATCCGGTATGAAAACCTTATTCATTCAATATCATAATTAAAATTCAGCCAAGTTTGGCTATTTGAATAATATTACCCAATGATTTATAAGTGCATGATTCCAATGGCGCAATCCAAATATATACTGGCAACTTATACTCCAGAGCCAGGCCGGTTTAATAAACACCGGATAATTTATCATCATACTGGCGACATATAGTCGAAAGCCTGGCCGGTTAATAAACGCCGGTGATTTATAATCATGCTTTATTCAACCTGTTTCTGCATACAACAAGTTTAAAGTGTCCTGGCGGTTTATCGCCGGACGGGTCATAATGCCCAACATATAACCCGGGTTTCTAACCAAGGCTGCACTTAAGAATAATCAAATATGAAATATATCATACCTCTGACATTGAATCACATCGTTGGTTTACCAACTTTTTGTAGTAAGGTTGATAACCCCAATCTTGAGTACTGATAACTCCTTCCATATTGTGTCGGTTTATGATAAAACCGTGCCGGGTTGTGATAAACACCAGATTAATCATATTATAATACTGGCGACTTGTAGTCAAAACCAGACCGGGTTGATAATCTCCGGATTATTACTGATCATATACTCACAACTTGTAGTTGAAAGTCAAGCCGGGTTAATGAACACCGGTTTAAAAACATCACAAATCTTATCAAAAGAAAGAGAAACTTAGAAAAAGGCAAATAAAACCGTTGTAGTCAAGGCTTTTCACGTGCTGCCAGGCCCCAAATTTGATCAAGAGGTGTTGCTATGGTTCGGGTTCAACCAAGCCCCCAAGTGATGCTGTGGCATTACGCCGATCAAGAGGTGTTGCTATGGTTCGGGTTCGACCAAGCCCCCAAGTGATGCTGTGGCATTACGCCGATCAAGAGGCGTAGCTATGGTTCGGGTTCGACCAAGCTCCCAAGTGATGCTGTGGCATTACGCCGATCAAGAGGCATAGCTATGGTTCGGATACGACCAAGCTCCCAAGTGATGCTGTGGCATTACGCCGATCAAGAGGCATAGCTATGGTTCGGATATGACCAAGCCCCCAAGTGATGCTGTGGCATTACGCCGATCAAGAGGTGTAGCTATGGTTCGGATACGACCAAGCCCCCAAGTGATCAATAATATGATAAGCCAATAAGGCATGACACCCATGTTTGAACCGCGCATCATGGCAGCAGGTCCTCTTTGGCACCCTTTAACTTTTTGCAAGAGATAAATCCTTCTTGAACCGGGATTTTTAACCGGATATTGAGAGCTTCAAAGCTTTGTGGGAGACATCTTTCCCTTGAACCGGATTTTAAACCAGAATCTTCATTTTCAGTCGGAAGTTTTCTAACGGCCTTTAAACTCGAACTTGCGAGAAGTTAATTCCTTTTTGAACCGAACATTTTCAAACCGGATTTGAGAGCTTCAGAGCTTTGTGGGAGAACGTATTTCCTTTGAACCGGATTGTAAACTGGATATTTGAGAGCTTCAGAGAGACTGACTTCCCTTTAGCCGGATTTTAAACCGGGATCCTTTTTGATGACCCGGAACTTCTTCATTGAGCCGGGATTTTGTAACTGTCATATACTTTCTAAGCCGGAAATTTTCTGGCGGCCTTTAAATTTTCATCAATATAACAGTAGCCACCGGGACCGGGTTATCTGTCCCTCCATCGTCCTGGGGTTCTTTAAATTGGTTGAAACTGGCAAGATTTGCTGAATCATGTCATCGTAGCCCTCGAGTCTCAAAGGTGACTCGAGGAGTTGTTGAGATTCTCCATATTTTGACCGTGATATAAACCGACATAACTTGTATATCATTGGTGTTGATAGCACGATGTGAATCCACAGAAGGTTGAGGTGACTGCGGTGGGTTGTAAATGATCTCGTATGAGCCGTGTCAGCAACTCGGCCAATGGTACCTTCCAACTGGCTATTTGAAGTTAACCAAACACTAGTGGCGGCGACTTGTGCGCCTGCTCATTGAGCCATCCAGTGCAAACGGCGGTTTATGATAATTTGCCTCCAATTTGAAAGAAAACCGGGCTACCCAAGCTGTGACTTGCTCATACTCAATAAACAGCTCATACAGATAGGTGCGGCCTGGTATGTTGATGTAGACCAGGCCGCGAGAGACGGACGACCTGTGCACACTTTATTGGGTAATTCGCACGGTCCTGACGAGTTGATGTGGACTGGACCGCGATATAAACCGGCATGGGTTATCCAATAGCTCAGCGATATAATAATCCCTTTTTGCAGTAGACAACTTGTCCTACATTGGAAAGCTTGCATGCCAGAGTAATTGCTCTTTTTAAAGAAAGCAATACATAATATGAAAATATAATGGATGAATTTCACCTGATATGTTAAGCCAGAAAATATCCGCCGTGGAGTTCACCACGGTGAAACTGAAATCAATCACGGGCGAGTCGGCCATGTGAGCAGACGGATGTATTGGCAGCGGCGTTTGTACAACGGTACAGACGAGCAAGTTATCCTTCACGTTGTAAACCGGCGCGGACACATGAACCGGCGGCGAGGGCGGACGGGCGAGTCATCCATGGCGTTGTAAGGCGGCGCGGACGGGCGATTCAGCCGACATGTTGGTGCAAATTGGACCGCAACACACTCGTTCGTGAAGCTGTACAACACAGCCGACCGTGCATCCGCGGTGTAATGGCATAAACAATTGTCCTGTGTAAAAATATTACAGGGCAGAGTAATTGTTCTTTAACAAAAAACGATAAGTGTTTAATAGATAAATTTAGATGGATATCACCTGATGTTTGTGAACGACACATGATCTGTGCATAAAGCCCATTAGTTAACCCGACACTTTGGATAGGCCGGACCGCAGGGCAGACAGTAACGACCACAGCATCAGAGGCGGCTCGGAGAGATGAATCGGTCACGACATTTGGTGCAGACGGGCGAGTCGATCGCAGGCGTGGAAAAACCACGCGGACGGGCGAGTTGATGTAGACCGGGTCCGCAGAGGCGGCGACTTATGTTCGTCCGTTGAATAGCAAGCGGGCGCAGACGCCGGTGCATGACAATGCTAACGCACACTCCATAGGTACGGCATGACAACATCTTTACAATGAATCATTATCCTGATATGTCTTGTCAGATGAACGCAGATGCTGATGTTGATAATGCTGGACAAAAATCAGACAAAGCACACAGCCCGTACAAATGCACTTCTCACTTTGACTGTTCTGATGTGGCACTAGTAACCACACGGCCTTCCCTTGTCCTTTTTGTAATGAATGCAGCAGCAGTCTTCACGTGGAAGTTTGAACGGTGTACGTGTCTCCATCAAAATCCAAACCCAGGATCAAATCTTTGCATATCCCTCTATTAACTTCTCAATCCGGTTGTTTTTGAGCTCAACTCTAAGGAAGTGGACCACCACTATCACTGTTGTTTATGCCAACAGGTGCCCTCCTGTATCTTTTCCTCTCATTGGACGCTTTTCTCAAGGTCGTCTCTGGAAGAATTCAGCTAGGTGAACAACGGACAATCGGCATTAAACCGGAATTTTGTGAAGGATGGTCATTCAGCTGAAGAGATCTCGTTTTCCCTGATTATCGGTGATAGTCAGGTCAAATGTATCCACTTGCATGTCTTCATCTGTGGCCTTAATACCAACCGCACGGGCAGCGCTTTCCTCATTGCCATCTACACAGGCGGGCAGCTGGTGTGGAGACCCGGCGATGGGCGGGGTGGAGCAGAGGCAGCAGGCTGGTGCGGGGCGGTAGCCAGCTGGGCGTGCGAGAGCCGGTGCTAAGCGGGTCATGCGCGGGGAGGCAGGAACCAGCGCGAAGTAGCAGATGCGCAGGCTCGCGAACGCGAGGTCGGTCGCAGGTTGAACAAGATGTCGACTCAAACACGAGGCGGCTTACAGACGGTGGTGACTCAGAAGGGCGCCGGCATACATGCGGCGGCGAGGCGGAGTCGGAGTCAAACGACCCGCAAACTGGCGGCGGTTCTGAGCAATGAAAGTGAGGCCGTGGCGACGGCTCGGAAGCGGTGAGCAACGGCGGCTGTGGTTGACTCGGCAGTAGTGGAGGCCGAGGAGGCCCATGGCAGAGGAGGGCAATGTAAGGACGGGTTGCGACCCGAGGTGCGGCGGCTCAGTGCACTGAGAGGCAGCGACGTAGAGGCGGGTCATGGCGATGACTCGGGGATGCAGACGGAGGCGAGACGAGGCAGCGTCGGTGAGTTGGAGGCATGAACCGGCGATGACAGAGGTGCCATGAGTCAACAAGACGGGTCTCCTGAGGAATCCAAACCCGCGGACCATCCGTGTCCGAGCCGTAGACACCTTTTCGAGAGGTAGCAACCACCATGATTACAGGAAACAGCAGCAGAAACTAGTCGATCGACGCCTCGGGCCGAAGGTAAATCAGGAAAAAGAGCCTCGTCAACTCTGTCGGTCTTGACTGTGGGAAAAGGAAAAATCCGTCCATCCTAGATTGATGCACTGAAGGCTTGCGTGCAGCGGCGCACATGATGGAACCCTAACTTCCATTGAACTTAATCTCGCATAAACCGCTCCGAAGGCGTGATTCTGCTCCAAAGTTGTCGTAGACCTTTCTGTCTTGACTCTTGTTGATCCGGCGGGTCATAAGCTCTTCGATCCCTAGGAGAGACCGCCCTTCAAGAACTCAACACCACCGTGCGCGGGCCCCACGGTGGGCGCCAACTGTCGTGGAATTGTCACGGCAGATGTCCTAGTGTGAGGACTTAGTCGTGAGGCTAGCGCATCTATGTAGTAGCTTGAGAGTGCTTGAGTGGAATCGAGAGACGCAACACAAGACGAGGATTTAGACAGCTTCGGGCCCCGGGAAACATCATCCGGTAATAACCCTACATGCTGTTTGAGGCTAGATCTCATTACGCTCATGAGGGAGTCGCTGTAAACCGGCTCTCCTCTAATTGTGTCTACCCCAAGAGATTATTGATTGTTCCCTATCCCTCTTTGGGGAGCCCTGCCCCTCCTTATATATGTTGAAGGGGCGGGTTACATGTGGAGTCCTATTAGGATTAGGACTAGTCTATCTCTAATACAAACCGGACACAAGTCCAGGTCTTAACTCCTTGTAAGACAAATATCCCTCACGCCTTTCCTTGTAAATCGGCCCACCATAGTATTAATCGGCCTTCATGAACCGCCCGTTGGGCCACCGGGTCTTGTCGCTCCTCTGACCCGCCTGCCGGATTACCAATGAATCGTAAACCGCCAGGTCCAAACGGGTCGCTAGTGGATCGTCAATTCTCAGCTGGGTCTTAAGTAAACCGCCAAGTCTGGCCGGGTTATACTTCCGGCCGGTTTACGCCGTGGGGTATATCCCCGACAAAAATGATATGTACTTGCGTGTAAGACATGAAATAGATAAAATATTCTTTCAACAACAACCTATCCTTAAACACAATTTGCTTATTGAAACTCTAGGAGATCCTCCTCCACCTAAAGGTGATCCTGTGTTTGAATTAAAGCAATTGCCTGACACTCTGAAGTATGCTTATCTTGATGAGAAAAAGATATACCCAGTTATTATTAGTGCTAACCTTTCAGAACGCGAGGAACATAGATTATTAAAAATTGCAAGGAAGCACCGTGGTGCTATTGGATATACTCTTGAGGATCTTAAGGGCATTAGTGCCACTCTATATCAGCACAAGATTAATATGGAACCTAACACTAAACCCGTTATCGTTGGTCACCAACAGCAGTTGAATCCCAAGATGAAAGAAGTGGTAAGAACCGAAATACTAAAGCTTCAGGAAGCAGGTATAATCTATCCCATAGCTAATAGTAGATGGGTAAGTCTTGTTCATTGTGTCCCTAAGAAACGAGGTATCACTATTGTTCCTAAAAATGAACTCATTCCACAAAGAATAGTGACTGGCTATAGAATGGTAATTGAGTTCAGAAAATTAAATAAAGCTACTAGAAAAGATCATTACCCTATTCCATTCACTGATCAAATGCTAGAAAGATTGTCAAAGCATACACACTTTTGTTTTCTTGATGGATATTCTGGTTTCTCTCAAATACCTGGGTCACAACCCGATCAAGAGAAAACCACCTTAACTTGTCCTTTTGGAACTTATGCTTATAGACGCATGCCTTTTGGTTTATGTAATGCGCCTGCTACCTTTCAAAGATGTATGACTGCTATATTCTCTGATTTTTATGAAAAGATTGTTGAGGTTTTCATGGATGATTTTTCCGTTCACGAAACTTGTCGTGGACTTAACTCGGTAGATGCCCTTGTGAAAGGACTTAGGTGTGGAGCCATCACAATGTTGGTTATCTCAAAGGGGTTGAACGGGACAAAGTACATGAGGTTTTACCCAGGTTCCACTACAAGAAATATGTCAACTAGTGACCTTCTGTCAGTGACCCTGGAAGAATTGGTCATAGATCTATGACCATTTCAGACCAATTGGTCAAAAGCTGTTCGGGAGGCTCCAAACCCTAAACTATAACGACCATTTTGGTCATAAAGGTCGTAATTTCCTTACACGAAATGGTCATAAAGCAGATAGCACAGGTCCGCTGCCTTATTTCTAGCTGATCATGACCAATATAGATGGTCATAACCTTGTAAATTGTGGTGGGTTGCTATGACTAGGCCCCACCTCATCAGTTTTGCCTATGTGTCATGTCCATGTGGCAGTTTTTGCCCTAGGTTGTGAAGCAACCTATATTTCTGTCATTCCCAAAATTCCCAAAACAATCTCATAAATTCTTTGGGTCATATCTTCGTCAAATATGTAAAAAAACCTTCCTTGCCTAGTTCAAAAATAATTCAAAAATATTCATTTTTCCTATTCTGTTCAGAAAAACACTTTGTGAAGGAAGTACCACTTTGGCATGTCCAAATGGTATCCATTTTCTACAGTGCTTTCCATGCCCAAATAACCATCCTCCACCAAATGCCAGCTCAATCCAGTCATTATTTTGAGCCCAGCTTCAACATTTGTATTTATGTCTAGTGTGGTACTTTGCAAAGCAAGTACCACCTAGGCTCCTACTTTTGAGCTGAAAATTTGTGAAGACGGTCTTCTTAGTAACTGATCATCCTCAGCCAAAACTCACGCTCATTAGCCATGTGCATTTCCCGTACCGCTAATCAAACACTTGGCTGCTTATTCATGTTTGAGCATCGATCGGATTCCTCGTGAGAATCTTATGTTGTGATTTTCTTCCTAGCACCTACCTGGGGAGTGCCCAACCCACTAGACATCCCTAGGCCACCCAGAACACATGGCAACGCCACGGTCACGCGGTGACCACGCGGCGGGCTTGCGAGTTTACGCGCTCTAGAGTTGGGGCCCTCGTCCACCATCCAAACCTCGACGTATCGCCACCAAACCATGTATTTATGATTAAATAGGTACTTATGTAACTAGAAATGATTTTTGGAAAAAATAAATAGCAAACTTTGAGGCAGCTGCAGTTCAAATTTGACCCGCTTCCTACTTAATCGGCGGGAATTTGTCTTTTTCACCACAGGTGGATCAAAACTTTCGACACCCAACCATTTTGTCAATTGTGCATTAAATATGGCCTAGTATTTTAGAAAATTCATTTGGTCCAATTTTGCAACAAATATATGGTAGGTCCTTCACAAAAAAACTCATTTCAGGCACTCAAAAAATGGAAAATAAATTTTCCGTGCAAAGAAAATGAAAACTCCCTTAGGCAACATTGTTTGGAATTCCAAGATGCACCCTTGTGCACAATATGAGATCATTTGAACAAACTATGCCATGAATGTGTCCATAAGATTGATCATTTGGCTTGAAAGCAATGAATCTTCACGCATGATAGCTCATTTTTGAGAACACTTTTTTAAAATAATTTCCGTATTACAAGTTTATTATTTTTCCTGGAAACATGGTCACATATGATGACACAATCCGAAGGTTTTCCAATTTTTTGATTTGTTTTGAATTTTTTATGCCCGTTTCAAAATGCGGTCAAAACTGCGGGAATGACCGTTCCTTGCTAGTGGTTGAATCTTGGAATTTTTTTGGTGTTTCTCTGATTAAATAGATACTTATGTACCTAGAAATGATTTTTGGAAAAAATAAAGAGCAAACTACAAGGCAGCTACAGTTCAAATTTGACCCGCTTCCAGCTGAATCGGCGGAAATTTGTCTTTTTCACGAGAGGTGGATCAAAACTTTTTACACCCGACCATTTGGTCAATTGTGCATTAAATATGGCGTAGTATTTTATAAAATTGATTTGGTACAATTTTGCAACAAATATATGGTAGGTCCTTCAGAAAAAAACCTCATTTCGGCCACTCGAAAAATGGAAAATGAATTTTCCGTCCAAAGAAAACGAAAACTCCCTTAGGCAGCATTGTTTGAAATTCCAAGATGCACCATTGTGCACAATATGAGATCATTTGAACAAACTATGCCATGAATGCGGCCATAAGATTGATCATTTGGCTTCAAAGTCATGAATCTTCACGCATGACGGCTCGTTTCTGAGAACACCTTTTTAAAATAATGTCCGTATTACAAGTTTACTATTTTTCCTGGAAACTTGGTCACATATGATGACACAATGTGAAGGTTTTCCAATTTGTTTATTTTTTTTGAAATTTTTATGCTCGTTTCAAAATGCGGTCAAAACGGCGGACTTGACCGTTCCTAGCTAGTGGTTGAATCTGGGAAAACTTTTGATGTTTCTCTGATTAAATAGATACTTATATACCTAGAAATGATTTTTGGAAAAAATAAAGAGCAAACTATGAGGCAGCTGTAGTTCAAATTTGACCCGCTTCCTACTGAATCGGCGGAAATTTTTCTTTTTCACCAGAGGTGGATCAAAACCTTTGACATCCAACCATTTGGTCAATTGTGAATTAAATATGGCCTAGTATTTTAGAAAATTGATTTGGTACAATTTTGCAACAAATATATGGTAGGTCCTTTACAAAAAAACCATTTCGGGCACTCGAAAAATAGAAAACGTCTCTTTTGTGCATTGAAAATGAAAACTCCCCGTATCAACATTGTTTGTCATCACAAGATACACACAAGTGCACAATATTCATTCATTTTAACAAACTATACGTGGTTAATATGTTGAATGTTTGCCCTAAAAAAGAGGATAAAAACTATAAGAGAAACATAAGCTGAATTCTGATTGGTGGAGTCCGTTGTGGCATGGATCGATAACATGGCAAACATCCGTCCATCTGTCCATCCATACATCCATCCATCCGTCCATCCAACCCACTGCAGCTTCTCTCTCTCTCACGTGCGTGAACCCTAGCCGATCCAGATCCCTCCCCGCCCCCACTCCTCTCCCCCGATCCAGATCCCTCCGCCGCCGCCAACCTCTCCCCTCGCTTCCGCCACCCACCTCTCCCCTCGCCGCTGGTGTGCAGCCATCTGCACCCTCCCCTCCACTCATCACAAGACAAGAGAAGAAGAAAGGAAGGCTCTCCCGGTGCCAGATCCAATCCTCCTCCCTCCCTGCTCGCCCCGGCTCCCTGCTCCCCTCCCCTTCCAGATCGCCGCCACCACCTCCCTCCTCCTCCCTCGCCCCGGCTCCCTGCTCCACCTCGACGGGCCGGTGCACCGCCATGACCGCAACGAGCCCAATCCCATTGCCGAATCTCAGAACATCGCCATGGCTCCCTGCTCCGCGGCGGCCGAGGCGGCGTGGGAGCTGCGGGACGCGGTGGCGGCCCTCGCCGTGCGTCTCGCCGCTGACGAGGACGCGCTGAGGTGCCGCGCCGTCGTGCTGGACGCCGACGTCCTCCGCCTACATGGCTCCCTCGCCCCCTCGACCCCGCCACGCTCGACGAGGTCTGCGCCCCTCCCCCTCCCTCTCTCCCTCTTCCTCTCTCTCTCTGCCTGATTCGAAACTCGATCCCCGTCGCCGCAGCCCTCACTCTGGCCAGCTCCCGAGGCAGCACCGTGTCCTCAGGGTGTGCCTTCTCCGCGCCGCCGCTGCCTCGCGCGCGCGCGCGCGTGCCTAGAGATGCGGGCTCCGCGTGTGTGCGGCATCGGAATCTGCTCCGTGATCCGGCTGAATTCGCTGCTGTACGTAGGTGTGGCGCTTCTAATTGGCCCAGGAGTGCACGGATTTGTGGCGCGCGCATCGAATTGCTGGATGCTGGCAAGTCATTTTTGTGTCGACGCGGTGTGTTGTGTTTGCCAGTTCAATCGCTGCTTCATCTCGACTGAGCAAGTTCTCGAGATTACAGAGCATATAGTTGGGCTAACACGAACCTTGCAGCGCTTAAGCTCTCTGATTCCCAAGCCCAGAATTGTTCATCTGAAGCTAGAGATTATTACTCCATATGCTAGCCGCACGCATCTTCCAAAGTGCTCCCATGCGTTTATTGTTTAGCTAGTACTTCCATGTATTGTTTCGGCATGTGCACAAATGGTACTCCAGTTGCTTAAATGAGAATTGTCGTTCCAGTTCCTGTTATGTTACAACTGCTTAGCTTACTAATATATATACTATTTGTCTTATGTTCTTGTTTGTATTCAATTAGTGCCTCCAATGTGGTCGACGACGAGTGCATCAGAGATTCGGGGTCGTCTTCAAGAAGGACAAGACCAGGGTCTCCAATGGATCAGTCACTGCTCCACTGCTCTTGTTCTTCCTAACCATTTCCTGTCTGCCTGCCGTCATATGCAATGGCTACTTGTCGCCTCTTTCTTAATTAGTACACATGGATCTTAAACCAATTGTATCTGGAATTCAGTTGTAAGAAAGTGTCTAATCTGAAACAAGGCATGGGTGGGAATTCGTTTGGGCTAGAGTACACTACAATATGTTTCTTGTATGCTTTAGCCACTGTTAGATTACAGTACTACTACTAGTCTATATATGCAACTTGTCTACAGTAAAATTATTTGACTTGTTAAAACTGCCACACATAGTACTGCTACTAGTCTATATATGCAACCAGTACCTATGTTTCTCAATATAAAGACGTTTTGGTAGTTTAAATAATGGATGGAGTGATAGTTACAGTATGGTTGAAAATCCACTCGGTTGTGGACTAATAAGAGCCAGCAATACATATACTCTAGTTGTCATGCTGTGCTTGATGTTCCATATTTTGTTGATGCACTGATTGCTCGTCCCTCCTCCCCTCCCCTCCCCTCCTCTGCTTCTTCTTGATTAGATCTGATCTGATCCATGCAGGGGGTTTATGCAGGCCATCACCATGGTATGCCGAGGTGCTGCGGGTGTCAAGTAAGACGATGGTTTGGTTTAGACAGTGAAGAGAGGATAGCTTCAGAGGGGGAGGACGTCGGTTCTAGCTGCTTAGATTACTCGATGGTAAAATCATCCAATCTGTCCGAGTTTGACTGCTTGGTCCACTCTAGCGCCATTCCGGCCTCGGTGTCCAGTGATTTAATTTGTGGTTGTATAGTAGCGTCAGCGCTGTGTACTAATGTTTAACGCGATGTACATATAGTGTCTTTTTCTTCAGTCACAGAAGTTAGAATAGCATCTTCACTGTAGTCCTACTTGCAACTCAACTAACCTGTAGCACAGTTTGAATATACCACATGACACTGATGTAAAAGGTAGCCTTAACACTTTGGCTTGATCCACACAGGATCCTCTTGAGCTGTAGATTCTGACATTAGACACTGACCCTTTAGCTTGTTCATTCATGCTGATCCACTTAGTTATTCTGTGTCTTCAGTTTCAAAGGTTACAATAACATGTTCTAGTCTTAAAACTCAACTAAACTGCAGTAGCACATGGCACTTGCAGTACAGTTGAGTATAGTACATGTCACTGGTGTCAAAGAAAGAAAGAGAACAGAAATGGCCCTGCTAGTGTAAAGATTAACATGCAGGCTCGATCCACATGAGGATCCCCTTAAGCTTGAGTGCCTAGCTGTAGATTCCGGCAATGGAGTCCAGCATCAGTCTTGTGATAAGCTGGTTTGTTGTCTCTGTTGCATGGACAGCATCCCAGTACAAGTACTTGCTAGGTTTTACGTGTTCATGCAAATCTTGTTGGGTGTTGCAACACTTAGATTATTTATTAATATAACCCAGCAGCGATGCTTCCATTTTAACACATGTATTAGTGTGCTAAAACTACTAAAGTACCTGCTTCTTCTTACCCAGAGTAGTACATCAGGCTTGTATTAACTTGTATCAATTGTACATCAGGCTTCTTACCCAGCACTTTAATTCTCTGGAATGAAACTTTGACAAGCATGCATATATATATATATATGTTCAAATTTTTTGGATTACGTGATGGCATTCTATGATTCTGTTTAACAACTTAAAGTATATGTATGAATGTGCTTGAGTCCATGATTTATTTTTCTGATTTTTGATTTGACCTCAAGATTATCTTCTTATTTCTCTTGTCCTTCTTGTGCAGCATGATTTGATTCGGTACAAGGGGTAAGTCATGCCAGGCTCCTCTTTTCTGCTGCTTCCATGCAACGGTGGTGGCAGCTGTGTTGTTCGGCATCGCCTACAAAAACAGCCATGGTGAGCTCCTTTCCTTCCTCTGCTCCATTTAGTCACGATCATTTTATGGAGGTGTTGCTTATTTGGTCAGATTTCCTTACTTGCTTCAGGCATAAGAATAAGCTTATAAGAACAGAATATTGATACTCTGCGAGCTATGAGTAGAATGCTCTATTTTCATGAGTCACCTTTCTTGTATGAACGAGTATCTCATTTTAACTAGCTGGAGAACAAAAAGCATGGTACTAGCTCAATTTGTGTTATCATTCTAAATAACTATCCTTTTCTTGAATGGTCTGTTCATAATATATTTGCCCCAGTTTTTTTGATTCTTCTCTACTGATTCATGTAACAGGGCGACCGAGGAAGGCATGTTGTCTGTTTTCTTGAAGGTCGTTCTGTTTGTTCCCAGCCCTAACTACGGTTGTCCAGCTAGTTCGGCATGTTGTTCATATCACTATGGTAGTCCAACGAGTTTGGCATGTTGTGAGTTTGGCATGTTCATGACGGGAGCAGGTGCCAGTTTGTGATTGCTTGTAAAGCTTTTAAAGTACTGTATTACACTTGTAGTCATTACTGTGATTGCCACTGTATTACACTTGTAAGGATCTGGTTGCTCTTATTTGAAGTATTATGTGTGCTTTTTGTCTACCCATTTAAATACTGGTTCAAATATGAAGAATATGAGCCTGATAGATGGGACCCACTTACCAGAACATGACAAATGGGACCCACTTACCAGAACCTGACAACTGGGACCCATCTGACTAGTGCACACTTCTTTTGGGGAAAAAAGAAAAACTAAATTCGTTTAGACAAAAATGCCACAACCCAACAATAAAAAAGGTTGCAATGTTGGTCTTGGCCCATGAAGCCGATCAAAAATTGATAGAAAAATATATAAAAGGCCGAATTGTTGGGCTAGGCCCATGTAGAAAATCGAATTGGACCGGGCTGATTCTTGTGCCACATCAGATTGCCACGTCGGATGCCTACGTGGCATGGGGAGGCTGCTAGTGACCAAAACAAAACAGTAGGCATATTTTGGTCATAAATGTCTACGACCTTCTCACAGAGAAGGTCGTTAATTTCAGTTTACGACCGCCAGCTTTTGACCTTCTGTTTTTGGTCACAAAAAGGTCGCAAATGAAAAACAATGACCTTTCAGTGACCAATAGTAAAGGTCACAAGTTGACATATTTCTTGTAGTGTTCGGCCCCTCTCAATGAGGTGAAAGCCTACTCCTGCTCTTGTTTCGTATTGCTTGGGTATCGATTACAAGGGAGCGATTACGCTTGACCTAGATATCGACTAGTTGTTTCTTGGGTTGACCCGCCGCCGGGTCTCACCTTTAGATACACAGGTTGAGGCCCCGGGGCTTACAAGAGTCCGAGCAGGATCACAGAACGTGACCAGCTTGGTGTCTAAGTTGCCTTGCCTTACCAGGCAAGTCACCAGCGGGCGGCTCATACTTCCGGGTCTTGGGGCATCACCAAGACTGCCTCTTAAGCCGCTGCCTTCCTGTTTCGTCTTCGTGGACCATCTTCATATTAAGTCACCAACGGTGTAAACCGGCCTCTCCTGGGCGGGTCACACCTCGGGGTTATATCCCCAACATTAGGCCCCAGATTGACTTGAACTTGTCCATGTCAATCTTCAGTGCTTCAGTTGGCGAATTGTCTTCCAAAGCTTAACATGGAATAAACCACTGTAACCCACCATGACATCATGTAAACGGAATCATTGTATCCCGCCATGACATCATGCATATCAAATCTAAAAAACTTGTGACATCACAACGGATCTTTTGTATTAATTGGTCGTTCTGAGAATCGAGGCGCCCACATTGTTGAGATAATCATGTTGCCTCCTGGATTTCCACGTATGCCATTTTACCGTTTCCTTATAAATTGGGACGGGGGTCCTTTCCTTTCACTATTACCCCGCCCCTCTCTCTTCTTCTTCTTCCTCATGTCAACCACCGCTGCCGAAGTTCTGCCACCCCAGTCGACCATCCCGAACGACTCCATCCAGGCCGCTGCATCAACCTGACCGAACCAGAGCACGGCGGTGCACTATCGCTCTTTGTCAACACTAGCAGGTACTCTTTCTCCCCTTTCTCAGATCCACATTAGATCAATCTTGTTCATAGGGTTCATCGGAGTTCTTCATAGCTCGTCCCAATCCAACCATCTATTGCTTGGGAACACATAATCTTCCCCGAAAACCAAAATAGAGGCAGTACAATTGTAGCTTTTACCCTTTCATTCATACCTTGTGTAGATCCGATCTCCTTAACCAACCAACAATTAGGTCTCTAGTTCTTCCACTGCCATGCTTTTAGCCATTTTCACCTTTTTCTGAACTACTGTAGATCAAAAATTATGGGAAAAAATTGTGAAACTTTTTTTCTCGTACTTAGCAGAATTTCGTCAATCTCAGATTCGTATAGGACCGCCCTGCCAATGCAATTTCAGGCACCTTAAATACTAGTTTGTAACCCGCCAGTCTTCTAACCGGCTTATCTGTGACATGTAATCCGCTTGGAGCTCCAAACACATTTATGCAATTTGATATATTAGTATGCTTCTCATAACTTGATAATCACAGCTTATAATTAAGGTATCTCTTAGTTGTAGCTGACCCGCCCTTCAACACATAAATGGCTTATGATGTACTCATAACCATGACCCATCATGTATCCATAGTTAATTTGTAGTCATTTAAACTATCATCTTCGCCATTAATCAATAACATCAACTCACCACTTCATACTTCCAGGCCATAATTTTTCAACTGCCAAAACAAGACTGTCGTCATTTGGGAACGGTCCATGGTGTAGCGATCCGACCTCAGACGGCCAAATCTCTGTGCATAAGTGTCATCCCTGGATCGGTAATGCTGACACACACAGTACTCGAAGGATTTATAGAGAAGTGCAATCACACACTTATTACGTCGAATTTCTCAAAAGAGAGCTTATTACAATAATATGGCTTAAGGCCATCTAAAAAGGATAACCGCAGAAGCATCGAAGGTAAATGAGTCCATCAACTCCAACGGCATAACTGAGTGGACGACAACAACCTAGCGCACCTTACTCTTCATCTGAAAAGTCTGCAACATAATATGTTGCAGCCTGAAATGGGCCAGCACATGGAATATGCTAGCAAAATAACACTATAGAGTAATGAACAAGATACATGCTAAACTACATGCATATATGGCTGGCGGAGGCTCTATGGTTATCATGTTTTTGCGAAAAGCCAGTTTTTCCCAACAACAAAGGAATATATTTTATTTAACTACAAAGTTGGTTCAAAAACATTGAGAAGGTTCCTCCAACTCAATCCCAATTAAACAGTATTAATAACCCAACAAATTAATTAAAAGAGTGATGAGATCAAATCAAATTCAAGTACCAGATACTCAAGATGTCCATAACCGGGGACGTGGCTAACCATGATTAATTTGTACACTCTACAGAGGTTTGCGCACTTTTCCCCACAAGACTCGATCTCCTCCGTGGTATTTCTCGCACTGCATGATGTTTGAGAAACGGATGACCGAGACACAGTCTTTCCGAAGAAGTCCCCTTAACCGATAGATAGGCCGGTACACCTACAATCCCCTACATCTGCTAGCCCATCATGGAAAGGTTTCCAACAACTTAATCAACTATGCCAGAGCCGATAATGGTTTGTGGGTGCACACGGAAGTTTCTAGCATGAATAATCTTATGATCCCTTTGAGCCTGGGTGGCAAACCATAGGATGATCTCACGGGTACTCAGGGATATCCCAGGATAGTGCTGGATTGCTCCAGGTGCCTAGACAACCACTGGGTGCTCTAGGGTGCCTAAACCAATCCACCCAGATGTGTATTAAAGTAGCCACCTTAAGTTAACCATTAATTAGCAACTTTCACATCTGTCATGGATACACTCAACCAATCCACTTCTGCGAGCATAGCATAGCAGTATAAGCATAACGTAGAAGTAACTCCCAGGGTTTGATATAAAGGGCAATAGGTTCTACCTCATCAACTACTTCCCGAAACCCACATGTTAATCAGATCCTACTCATGCGATGTTTGAGAATTGGACTAATGCATAAAAACTGGGTAATAAAGGTCTATGATCAAAGTGTTACTTGCCTTGCTGACGATCTGCAAACCCTAGAGACTCGTAGTAGCATGCTTCGCACTCCGGAAATTATATGGCAAACAAACAATAGCATACATAAGCACTCAAGCATAGATGCAAGGGTAAAACTCAGCTGAGAAAGTCCAAACTGAAAGTTCAACTGAAGTGCTACGATTTGCAAAAAGAATCAATCAAATCGGAGCTACAAAACTCAAACTACGATCAAAAGAAGTTCGAAGTCCAATCTTCTTGAAAACAAATTCTAAATTTTCAAAATCATGTTCAAGTTCATTAACTGGAAAGAGGGGTTCGAGACGAAGATTGTGGCGTTGGTTTCACTGGATTTGGACGAACGGTTGAAAAGTTGCGAGGGTTTGAAGATAAGGGGCTAATCTGCGATAAAAATAATCGCAGATTGGTCCCTGGCCAAAAATAAAGTAAAAAGAAAAGACTAACGAACGAACGTTCATTATCAGAGACGAACGGACGAACGCGTTCGCGAACAGAGGCGTTCGGGTGAACGTTCGCTGAATAGCCGACCGAGAAAACCCTAACCCTAAAAATAAAACCGATCTAGATCTAAACCGAAAAAACGGCGGCGGTTTTTTACCAGTTCCTCAAAAAAACCTACGGCGGCGGCAACGAGATCCGGCGGCGGCGCGGCAACGGCGAGGCGGCGGGGCTGCGGCGGCGGCGCTGGTGGCGGTGGTGCGGGCTGCGGCGGCGGGGCTGGGTGGAGGATAGGAGGCGGCGGCGGCGGAGTCTGAGCCGGACTCCTGTTGGAGTCCGCCGGCGGCACGGCAGCGCGGCGCGGGGAGGCGGTGGCGCGGGCCGGCCGGCCTGCATAGCTGGGCCTTCGGCCGAGTCGGGCGGTAATTTTTTTTAAATAAATAAATTCCACCGAAAAACAAAAATCCTAATGAAATATAAAAAAAATCTAAAAATGCCAAGAACAATTTTCGCCGTCTAAATAAAATATTTGGAACAAAGTGAACATTTTTCTGGCCTAAAAAGCAATTTTAAAAAATGCATATTTTTCTAATTCAAATAAAATCTCGAATAAAATCTAAATAAAATATTTATTTGGTTTTAAAACTTTTCCTCCACTATTTCTCTCTTTTTGAAGAAGTCATATTATCTTCTCTCTTTTATTTTAATATTTGAAATATTTGGAGAAAAAATATTAAAACCAAAATGATCCTATTTTCAAATCTGAGAAAATTCAAATATGAAAATAATGAAATCCCCAACTGTCTCCGTGGGTCCTTGAGTTGCTTAAGATTTCTAGGATCAAAACCAAAATGCAAATAAAATATGATATGCATATGATGACCTATGTATAACATCCAAATTGAAAATTTGGGATGTTACAAACCTACCCCCCTTAAGATGAATCTCGCCCTCGAGATTCGGGTTGGCTAGAAAATAGGTGCGGGTGGTCTTTCCGTAGGTCTTCCTCGCGTTCCCAGGTGGCTTCATCCTCAGTATGGTAGCTCCACTGAACTTTGCAAAACTTGATAACCTTGCTGTGTGTAACTCGGCTGGCAAACTCGAGAATCTTGACAAGTTTCTCCTCGTAGGTTAGGTCACTGTCCAACTGAATTGCTTCCAGGGGCACTGTATCTCAGAGGAATATCGGCCATCTCTGCATGGCACTTCTTCAACTGGGAAACGTGAAACACATCATGAACTCCTGACAATCCTTCGGGTACCTCCAATTTGTAGGCTACTTCTCCCATACATTCCAAAACTTGGTATGGTCCTACAAATCTCGGGGCTAACTTTCCCTTAACTCCAAATCGTTTCATTCCTCGCAAAGGTGACACCCAAAGATATGCTTTGTCTCCGATTTCATGGACTACCTCCTTACGTTTTGAGTCTGCATAACTCTTCTGCCTGGACTGAGCTACCTTCAGTCTATCTCGAATCAACCTAACCTTCTCTTCAGACTCCTTGATCAAATCTGGTCCAAACAACTAACGGTCTCCAACTTCATCCCACTTCAACGGTGTCCTGCACCTTCTCCCATACAAAGCTTCGAAAGCTGCCATCTTCAAACTTGCTTGGTAACTGTTGTTGTATGAGAACTCCGCATAAGGCAAATTATCATCCCAACTAGATCCATAATCTAGCGCACAAGCTCTCAACATGTCCTCCAGAATCTGATTGACTCTCTCAGTTTGTCCATCTGTCTGCGGATCAAAGGCTTTACTGAACTCTAGCCTGGTACCCAAAGTCTGGTGCAGCTGATGCCAAAACTTCGAAGTAAACTGAGTCCCTTTATCGGATACGATGGTCCTCGGAACTCCATGCAGACATACGATCCTGGTCATATATATCTTGGCCAACTTCGCACTCGTATAGGTGGTTTTCACTAGGATAAAGTGATCCACTTTGGTCAAACGATCCACTACTACCCAGATAGAATCATACCCTGATCGGGCCCTGGGTAATCTGGTGATGAAATCCATGCCAAGCTTGTCCCACTTCCATTCGAGTATCGGCATAGGCTGCAGTAATCCTGCTGGCTTCTGATGTTCTGCCTTCACTCTCTGACATACATCACATACGGCTACATACTCGGCAATATCCTTCTTCATACCTGTCCACCAGAAACGCATCTTCAAATCTAAATACATCTTGGTGTTTCCGGGGTGTATCAAATATGGCGAGTCATGAGCTTCCTAAAGTATTAACTTCCTGATCTTGGCATTATTGGGTACATAAACACGGTCCTCAAACCATAAGGTTTCGTGCTCATCCTCGCGAAAACCCTTGGCTTTTCCTTTGCTCATCTTCTCCTTTATCTCAGAAATTTCCTTGTCATCCTTTTGAGCTTCTCGAATCTTTCCCAATAATGTTGACTGAACCTCCATTGCTGCAACAAAACCTCTTGGAACTATCTCCAAACGAAGTTCCTTGAGATCGTCAACCAACTCTTTTGGTAATCCTCCGCTTATGAGGGTATTGACATAACTCTTCCGGCTCAAAGCTTCTGCTACGACATTGGCCTTTCCTGGATGATAATGCGGCTTCATATCATAGTCCTTTATAAGCTCCAACCATCTCCTTTGCCTGAGATTCAGCTCCTTCTGTGTGAAAATGTACTTCAAAGTCTTGTGATCCTTGTACACATCACAACGGTTTCCAATAAGAAAATGTCTCTAGGTCTTGAGCGCATGAACTACGGCTGCTAACTCCATATCATGCGTGGCATAATTCAACTCATGCGGTCGAAGATGACGTGAGGCATATGAAATAACTCTTCTGTCTTGCATAAGTACACCTCCAAGTCCTAAGGGAGAAGCGTCGCAATACACTTGGAAATCCTTGCGTATATCCGGCAGAATCAGCACTGGGCTGTAACCAAACGTTTCTTCAACTCCTGAAAACTTGCCTCACATTCATCTGTCCATTTAAACTTAGTGTCGTTCTTCAACAACTCCGTCATGGGCTTCACAATCTTGGAAAAATTCTCAATGAATCTCCGATAATATCCCGCGATTCCTAGAAAATTGCGGATCTCTCCAACTGAGGTGGGTGCCAACCACTCAGTGACAGACTGAACCTTGGTAGGATCTACTGCTATTCCTTCTCCTGATATAACATGTCCGAGGAATCCAACTTCCTTCAACCAAAACTCACACTTGGTGAACTTGGCATATAACTGATGTTCCCTGAGCTTCTCGAGAACTAATCACAAATGCTCCTTGTGCTCCTCTTCATTCTTCGAGTACACCACAATATCATTAATGAACACCACGAAAAACTTATCCAAGAACTCCATGAACACCTTATTCATCATACTCATGAAATAGGCAGGGGCATTGGTCAATCCAAATGACATAACTATATACTCATATAGCCTGTACCTTGTGGTAAAAGCTGTCTTAGGTATATCCTGTTCTCGGATCTTCAGATGATGGTATCCTGATCGCAGATCGATCTTGGAAAATACTTTAGCTCCTTCCAGCTGGTCAAACAAATCATTGATCATCGATAGTGGGTACTTGTTCTTGATCATCACCTCATTTAATGCACGATAATCAACAACCATTCTCAAGGATCCATCCTTCTTCTCAACCAAGAGCACTGGGGCTCCCCACGGTGACGAACTTGGTCGAATGTAACCTTCTTCCAATAAATCCTTAATCTGCTTCTTAATTTCCTCAAGATCATTTGCGGGCATCCGGTATGCCCTCTTCGATATTGGTCCGGTGCCTGGCAACAACTCTATCAAAATTTCTATGTCTCGATCCGGCGGCATGCCTGGTAGTTCCTTTGGAAATACATCCGTGTAATCCTTCACTACAGGCACTTCCTCCTGAAAAACTCCGGAGAGGGAATTTACTTGGGTCCTCCTTGGCGCATATGCCTGGATACATACTTAATCCTTTTTCCCTCCGGGGTGGTGAGCAGAATTGACTTACTGACGCAATCGATGTTTCCCCCATACATCGATAGCCAATCCATGCCTAGTATCACATCCAATCCTTGCGACTCCAGAATTATTAGGTCTGAGGGGAAAACATGCCTACCTATTGTCAATGGCATATGAAAACATCCTTTGCTTGCCATATACTCCGCTCATGGCGAGCTTACTAACATAGGTGTCTTAAGAACTTTGGTGGGCAACTTATACTTATCCACAAAGCCCCTTGATATGTATGAATGCGATGCACCACTATCAAAAAGAACGATTGCAGTAAATGACTTAACCAAAAACTTACCTATAACTGCATCTGGCTGCTCTTCAACCTCCTCCATGTTAACGTGGTTCACCTGTCCCCTGTTGAAAGGGTTGGGCTTCTTCCCAGAGCTTCCATTGCCATTTCCATTCTTTGCTTCAGAACACTCGGTGGCGTAGTGTCCAGTCTTCCCGCACTT
Source organism: Triticum aestivum (assembly GCF_018294505.1). Lineage (NCBI taxonomy): Eukaryota > Viridiplantae > Streptophyta > Magnoliopsida > Poales > Poaceae > Triticum > Triticum aestivum. The sequence continues at coordinate 55,470,190 of NC_057799.1, read as the reverse complement.
GAAACAAGTAATGTGACTTAGATCCTTCTTGGCGGGTGTTGCTGGGTTGGAACGGTTCTAGCTGCTGCTTCCTCCATTCCCATTCCCATTCTTGGGGCCACTATTATTATGCGAACTTCCTCCATTGTGAGTGTGGCCTCCATGATTGTGGTGGGTGTGTCCTCCCGAGTTCGGGGTAAAACGAGGTCTCTGCTGAGCTCCTGAATCGTACTTCCCTTGTCCATATTTCCTTTTGCGGCTATCTATATGCTGCTGCTTCCCTTCATTCATAAGAGCCATGTCTGCCAGCTCCTGGTAGTTAGCTAATGTTGCCACCATCAACTGCATGCTCAGCTCATCATTCAGCCCTTCCATAAACTTCTCTTGCTTCGCGGTGTTTGTGGCCACATCATCCAGGGCATAGCGAGCTAATTTACTGAACTCATCCACGTACTGCCCCACAGTACGATTTTCCTGGCGTAAGTTGTGAAACTCACGCTTCTTCATGCTCATAGCTCCAGTTGAGACATGTGCAGTGCGGAAAGCTTGCTGAAACTGATCCCAAGTGACATTGGCTATAGGGAAAGTGGTTGTGTAATTTTCCCACCATGAGGTTGCGGGTCCATCGAGTTGGTGTGCGGCAAAACGCACCTTCTCAGCATCTGTGCAACCTGCGGTGGTCAACTTCCTTCCAATCCTGCGTAGCCTGTCATCAGCAACAATCGGCTCGGTGCTACTAGAAAACACCGGCGGATTCAACCTCAGAAAACGGGCTAAGTTGTTAACTGGAGGTGGTGGCGGTGGGTTGTTGTTGTTGTTGCCTTGGTTCTGGACTAGCAACTGCATCATGGCATTCTGCTGTTGGATCAACTGACTGAGCTCCGATGGGAAGACAAATCCGGGGTCACGTCTCGGAGGTATTTGATGGGTTTAGAGGGGAGAGATTAGAATAGAATGGGGTCTAAAGAGAAAACACTACCCAGATGCACATGAGACAAACACATTCATATCACACCACTCAATTCAAACAAGGGCATACAATCGATCTAGCTACCGTTACAAAATACTCGGACTACTACTATATACATGGGGGAAATACTACTGATAGTTTGGTGGTCATCTAGAAATTTTGATCGGTGGAAGACTCCATGATATCCGCTCCAGCTTCGTCTTTGTAATCATCATCACTACTGTCGGGGTTGGAATCAGTGTCGTCGATGATGATGTAGTCCTCGGGATGGTCGTCATCTCCTCCTGGCGCGGGGTCTCCCATGAATACTCCGAGCTTCCTCGTCAGGTCTTCATTCTTTTCTACTAGCACTGTGATTTCCTCCTCATATCCGTCGCGTGTAGACTTGAGTTCCTCTTCAAGCTCCATGTTCCTGGTCATCACCTTCTTCAGATCTATCATGATTGCGCACATTTGGTTCTCCTGGCGACGAATGTGCTGGTTTAACTCTTGGATGAAAGCTGCAATGGACTTGTCCCTCCTGGTGCTGATCATCTCCCATTTCTCGTCTCGGCGCCCACATATCTGATAGATGGTGTCCTTAAGATCCTTGTGATAAACTTTGCCGATGCGTCCCATGGCGATGTGGGCTGCCATGCTCTTTCCCAGACTCCAGGTTGGTGCATCAAAGGAAAACTCTATGGGCTCAGTAACTGGCGTGAATGTCCTTCCTGGAACATGAACACGAATCATCCAACGCTCCTCTTCTGGTAAAGTGGCGGTGTAGTTCCCGGTGAAGCTTGGTATTCTGATGTTCAGGTACCTAGTGACTTCCTTCAAGTGTCGTCCAAAAGGGGTGTCTTCATCCGGTTGAGCAAACTTGTTCCTTGGGTCCGCCATCTATAGAGTAGAAAATGGAGAGGAGTCAGAAATGAGTAGAGAGGAGTGACCTATGGCTTATCTTAGTGGTAGCGTCCTACAATCAGCGTGTGCTCTGATACTATCTCGTAGCGATCCGACCTCAGACGGTCAAATCTCTGAGCATAAGTGTCATCCCTGGATCGGTAATGCTGAAACACACAGTACTCGAAGGATTTATAGCAGGGTGCAATCACACACTTATTACATCGAATGTCTCAAGAGAGAGCTTATTACAATAATATGGCTTAAGGCCATCTAAAAAGGATAACTGCAGAAGCATCGAAGGTAAATCAGTCCATCAAATCCAACGGCATAGCTGAGTGCACGAGAATGACCTAGCACACCTTACTCTTCGTCTGAAATGTCTGCAACATAATACGTTGCAGCCCGAAACGGGTCAGCACATGGAATATGCTGGCAAAATAACACTGTAGAGTAATGAACAAGATACATGCTAAACTACATGCATATATGGCTGGTGGAGGCTCTATGGTTATCATGTTTTTTGCGAAAAGCCAGTTCTTCCCTACAACAAAGGAATATATTTTATTTAACTACAAAGTTGGTTGAAAAACATTGAGAAGGTTCCTCCAACTCAATCCCAATTAAACAGTATTAATAACCCAACAAAATAATTAAAAGAGTGATGATATCAAATCAATAATTCAAGTACCAGATACTCAAGATGTCCATAACCGGGGACACGGCTAACCATGATTAGTTTGTACACTCTGCAGAGGTTTGCTCACTTTTCCCCACAAGACTAGATCTCCTCCATGGTATATCTCGCACTGCATGATGTTTGAGAAATGGATGACTGAGACACAGTCTTTCTGAAGAGGTCCCCTTAACCGATAGATAGGCCGGTACACCGACAATCCCCTACATCTGCTCGCCCATCATGGAAAGGTTTCGCACAACTTACTAAACTATGCCAGAGCCCATAATGGCTTGTGGCTGCACACGGAAGTTTCTAGAATGAATAATCTGATGACCCTTTGAGCCTGGGTGGCAAACCATAGGATGATCTCACGGTACTCCGGGATATCCCAGGACAGCGCTGGATTGCTCCAGGTGCCCAGACAACTACTGGGTGCTCCAGGGTGCCTCAACCAATCCACCCAGATGTGTATTAGAGTAGCCACCTTAAGTTAGCCATTAATTAACAACTCTCAGATCTTTCATGGATACACTCAACCAATCCACGTCTACGAGCATAGCATAGTAGTGTAAGCATAACATAGAAGTAACTCCCAGGGTTTGATATAAAGGGCAATAGGTTCTACCTCATCAACTACTTCCCAAAACCCACATGTTAATCAGATCCTACTCATGCAGTGTTTGAGAATTGGACTAATGCATAAAAACTGGGTAATAAAGGGGTATGATCAAAGTGTTACTTGCCTTGCTGACGATCTGCAAACCCTAGAGATTCGTAGTAGCACGCTTCGCACTCCGGAAATTCTATCGCAAACAAAAAATAGCATACATAAGCACTCAAGCATAGATGCAAGGGTAAAACTCAGGTGAGAAAGTCCAAACTGAAAGGTCAACTGAAGTGCTACGATTTACAAAAAGAATCAATCAAATCGGAGCTACGAAACTCAAACTACGATCAAAAGAAGTTCGAATTCAAATCTGCTTGAAACCATATTTTAAATTGTCAAAATCATGTTCAAGTTGATTAACTGGAAAGAGGGGTTCGAGACGAAGATTTTGGCATTGGTTTCACTGGATTTGGACAACCGGTTGAAAAGTTGCGAGGGTTTGGAGATCAGGGGCTAATCTGCGATAAAAATAATCGCGGATAGGTCCCTGGCCGAAAAAAAAAAGAAATGACTAACGAACAAAGGTTCATTACCAGAGACGGACGGACAAACGCGTTCGCGAACAGAGGCATTCGGGTGAACGTTCGCTGAATAGCTGATCGGAACACCGAGAAAATTGAGAAAACCCTAACCCTAAAAATAAAACCGATCTAGATCTAAACTGAAAAAAAAAACGGCGGCGGTTTTTTACCGGTTCCTAAAAAACAAGCGGCTGCTGCGACGAGATCCGGCGGCGGCGCGGCAACGGCTAGGCAGCGGCGCGGCGGGGCCGCGGCGGCGTCGGCGCGGTGCGGCGACGGCGAGCAGCAGCGGCGACGGCGGCGGTGGTGCGGGCTGCGACGGCGGGGCTGGGTGGAGGAGAGGAGGCGGAGGCGGGGGGTATATGAAGGCCTCGAGGGGGGTTTTGGCTTGGGGAAGGGGCGGCGGCGGCGGAGTCCGAGCCGGCTCCTGTTGGAGTCCGCCGACGGCACAGCGGCGCGGCGGGGGGAGTCGGAGGCGCGGGCGCGCCGGCCTGCTCGGTTGGGCCTTTGGCCCAGTCGGGCGGGAACTTTTTTTTTAAATAAATAAATTCCGCCGAAAAACAAAAATCCTAATAAAATATAAAAAAATCTTAAAATACCAAAAATAATTTTCGCCGTCTAAATAAAATATTTAGAACAAAGTGAACATTTTTCGGGCCTAAAAATGCAATTTTAAAAAATGCTTTTTTAAAGTCAAATAAAATCTCGAATAAAATCCAAATAAAATATTTATTTGGTTTTATAACTTTTCCTCCAGTATTTCTCTCTTTTTGAAGAAGTCATATTATGTTCTCTCTTTTATTTTAATACTTGAAATATTCAGAGAAAAAAATATTAAAACCAAAATGATCCTATTTATAAATCTGAGAAAATTCAAATATCAAAATAATGAAATCCCCAACTCTCTCCGTGGGTCCTGGAGTTGCTTAAGATTTCTAGGATCAAAACCAAAATGCAAATAAAATATGATATGCATATGATGACCTATATATAACATCCAAATTGAAATTTTGGGATGTTACACTTGGTTACCAAGCAGATCCTTGACGATTTCGTAGGCCAAGGCCTATTGGCGAGTCAACAGGAGATCGGATGGCGGGTCGGTAATGGAGAAATAATTCCTACCCGTGCTGAAGACGAGATTGTAGTCTTTACTGATCACATACTCAGAGGGTTTACTCCACCTGGGTCTAGTTTTTTCGGAGACCTCCTTCATTATTTCAATCTACACCCTCAAGATATAGGGCCGAACTCGGTGTCCAATAGCCACTTACAAATTTTATGCGAGGTTTATCTTCAGACAGCACCCACAGTCCCCCTCTTCAAGGAGTTCTTCTATATAAACTGCCAGATTGAATGCAAAAACGGACCGAGTCAAGAATTAGGTGGAACTTCAATTCAGAGACGGAGGGTCAACATCTTTCCCTCCATCGTCTTACCCAGTCACCCCAAGGGATGGGTAACCACCCGGTTTTACTGCAAAAACACTGCACCACCACAGAAAACCCTCTGCCTGGGTTTAGAGCTGAGCGTCTTCCAGTGAACTTTGACCCGCCAAGCAAGATTATTCCAGAAGAGCTTGTCGTGGCTCTCCCATTCCTTTCCAGGGCTAAAGCCTTATTGGCTCATGGGTTACTTGGGGTTGATTTAACCCGGTGCTGGGTCTCTTGGAAGATACTCCCCTTAAGCCGCCGCCCCGGCTTAATGTGTGAAAATTCTGGCGAACCAAATGACGCTCAGTGGTTTACAACAGACAACTTCACCACTGAAGAGGTCTTTAAGACCATGAGGACTCTGCTTGACGAGTATCAAGAGAACTGTAACAAAGTGGGGCTGCCACCATTCTTTAAACAGAACCCGGCTCCACCTGTAAGTGTTTTCCTTTATCTGTTTTAAAATAAGCTAACTTCAACGTTATACCTTGTTTTAATCTCTTTTTTCACTTATGCAGGCTGACTCTGCCTTCTCGACCAGGAAATCGCAAGCCGCCCCCTTGGTTAAAAAAGATAAGGCCAAGACACATGCTCCGGGTCATCGTAAAAAACAAACAACAGAAGACCTTCTCAAGATGGATGACTCGGAGGTAGAAGCTGATTCCATTGGTCGTCTTTTTATGCAACTTATTGATGCCGACTTTTCACATGATGACACAGAGACAAGCCAGGCAAATGCAACAGAGGTAATACCTGTCTCCTCCAACTCAAATCCCTTGCCAAGAAAGAAAACCCGGCGGGTCATCCGGAAAGTAAGATTTTCTCATCCCCTTGCTCATTTGGACCCCAATTTTCTTTTGAAGAAGCAGCAGCATGATTCTAGACATATGGCCCAGAGTGATGGTTCTCAAGACCTCAACGCTGGCTTAGCCAATACTCCTGCTCCTCGCAAGCGTCGAAATGAGGTGCGTCATAACCCGACAATTTCTCTTCTGAAGGCTGGTCTTTTTCGCCAACCTCTTAATCTTTCCGACTCAAATTATCAGGGAACCTCTCCATCACCCGACGATTCTCCAGAAACTCAAATGCTTGTCTTTAAGGTTGCCTATGGGTAAGTATATCACTTTGTTCATAAAAGACTTGTAACAATGCACACTCATGATCTCTTGTATCTTTGCTATAGGGGCGTAGCCAAAGCAGGCAAAAAGTAGAAAGTGGGGGGGGGGTCTTCAAAAGATCTCAAGGCCGCTGAACCGGAAACACAGACGACTGAAGCCCCTGAAGCTTTAGTTCAAAATCCCGAGGGCCTTGTTAATGACCCCCGCCACAGGTTGATACCACAACTTTTGACCCAATGAATATTGAGGTTGACCCGGCTATCACACATGACCCGCCAAGTCCTAAACCGCCCAACCCTGCCAAGCTTATTGAAGAAACTCCTTCTGACAAGGCCACCGAAGATGTCATCATCACTGGCACAGGCTATACCGAGCCGGGGAATCCTATTGTTTTGGCCAAACATAGTGCAAAAGAAGAACCACCAGCCGCAGATAAGGGCAAATTAAAGCTGGATATGCAGAACTATGCAGATTTTAGCGCAGGCGAGCTGCACGCAGGTTACTTAAGCCGCCTGCACACAAGTCGTGACATGGAGGCTGGCCTGGTCAATCTGATGAGGCAAAAATATGCGGTATAAACTAGACCCTTTTCCTTCTTATTATATGCATATAGTCACGTAGCCCCCAAGGGCCGGTTTATCCTAACAAGGACAGATCGGGTCTTCATTAACAAAGTCAAACACATAGCCCACAATGGCCGGCTTAATCTGATAAGATGAGCCGGGTCTTCAACGACCTCTAAAATAGCATCAAACATGTAGCCCCCAGGGCCGGCTTAATCTGATTAGATGAGCCGGGTCTTCAATGACCTCTAAAATAGAATCAAACATGTAGCCTCCAAGGGCCAGCTTAACCTGATAACATGAGCCGGGTCTTCATAAAAATTGAAAATGGCCTACATTAGCCCCCAAGTGCCGAGTATATAGCTTGCAATGTGCTCTGAGACTTTGCTATCTGTGTAACATTGATGTTGCTCATTGTGTAATAACCATTGCTTTAATACTATATTTCAGGAATAGTTGACCATAAAAGACTCACAACTAAGTGACTTTAAGAAAAACATTTAACTTCAACAGGCTGCAGCTGCCAAGGCCGAGTCACAACTGAAGACTTCATTAGAAGAGTTTGAGAAGGCCAAAGCGAGTTTTGACACCGAAAGAACCACCTGGGAGGCCGATAAGGCTGCCCTGCAGCAGAGAGCCAAAGATGCTGAAGCTGCACTTAAGCCGGTGACTTAAGAGTTAGCCGGCTTAAAGCAACATATTATTCAAATGAGAGCTGCCATCTTTGGTATGATTCATATCCAACTCCTTATTATCTTTTGCATTTATTTGACTTACTTGGCGACTTATAACATGTAATGTTCCTAACCCACCTAGCTACTCTTATGCCTTAACTGAACAGGCTGGAGAAGCGCCAGCCTTGGGGAAAGCATGCTGCTGAAGTTAAAGGCAGTGTACTCCTTGACCAAGCAGTTGTATACTGGGACTCTACGCAGTCTTGTTGCCCTGTCAAGTGGAATAAAGCCTCCAACAATTCTCACGACTGTGCTAGAGCAGTTCTCAACAGCGCCGACCCAAATTGAAGAGTGTCGATTATCAGCCGCCCGAGCTGGAGCTATCGTCACTCTAGGTCGAGCCAAGGCATGGGCAATAGAAATTGACCCGGATGAGATAGCCACTGGATGCCCCGATTTTAAAGATGACGGATCAGCCCGTGGCGTGCAAGCTTATTGAAGAACTGAATCTGAAGCATTATACACCGGCCTATGATGAGTAGAACAAGAAAATTAAGCCTCCCACCCATGAAGTGACGATTCTTGTTCCCGCTAGGCGTAAGTACCTCTTTGCCCCTGACCTTGACTCTACACCCATTATAAATCATGAAGCCCTATTCAAGGCCTTAACCGGCATCGACTGGACTTTGCCTGACCTCCAGATGGCCGAAGAAGAAGAGCCGATGCAGGATGACCTAGAGTCATCAACTTGCCATGAAGGAAACCAATGACAAACCAGGCGGATCTCAAGCCATGGCATAAGAGTGCACCTTCAGAAAACAATGTGCTTCAAACTTGTGGGCTCATGATGGCCTTGTATAGGCTAAGTTAAAACAATGATCCACCATGTCATGCCTTCGTGCATGTTGATCTTTAACTTTTGAAACACCAGATTTAATCTTTTATGATGGGCTTGAATTTAATCATTCATATGAGCCATAACAATACTCTTATGTGTGTGTAAAACTCTGCATGTCCTGCCAAAAGAGGTTAAACATATGCCCTGGTGACTTAACGTCAAAGACCAGGGCGGGTGACAACCCAAACATACATATCTTAAGTGATTAGAGAATAATCAAGGCCAGGAAAGTCAAAATATATTGATGACTTAAAGTCAAAAATTAAGGTGGGTTACCAAACCCTGAATATTCATATAACAATTGAAAACATACCTGTAGATTTAGATCATATTGACAGTTTAAACACCAATATACAGTGCGGGGGAAAACCCAAAGGCCCGTAACTGCATGACCTCAATTGCTCCAATCAAAGCACACTCGCGACTTAAAGTGCATAGCCAAGGTGGGTTACCAAACCAAAAATACTCAAACATGAGCCGTACAATCGGGGCTTCATGACCCAGATTGTGAAAAAACGCACTTAGCAGAAAAAATCTTTAGGAGACACAAATCCAAAAGACTGAAAAGAAAGATTCAAAAAATCTCAAATAATTGACTGGCCGGCTTACCAAAGAATGACCAAACAAATTGGCTCGTAGCTCCATATGCTTTCAAAGGCCGCACAACCTTTGTGTTAATCCTAGCTCACTGTAAGCCGGCTCTCACGTGACACAAGACACCATTTTAACCTTAACAAGTTCAGGGTCTTGAAAAAAGATTGACTGTCAGGAGTTCGGCGGGTCACCTGGTGGAGTAGCAAGTTGCAACCAGGCAGGATAACACTGGTGATCAATGTTAATGGGGATAAGAGTTGATTTATGAAAATTGATTTTCAGACCTACCGATGCAGCGTAGTCTTCTAGGATTGTTTTCATACGGGCAGCTTGGTCAGGGCATGCCTGCATCACCAACATCGTGTCGTCGGCATATTGCACGACAGGGAAATCGCCAGCACTGTCCCGAGGGAAAGGTAGGTCAACAAGACCGCTCACAAACGCATCATTAATCGCTGCTTGGAGGAGGTCCGCGGCAAGGACAAAGATTAGCGGTGAGAGAGGGTCACCCTGCCGCACTCCACACTTGCATTGAAATTTCCGACCAGGAACTCCATTAAGGAGCACCGAAGAGACCCCAGAGCCAAAAATCGTTTCCATCCAACCTAGCCACTTGTCATCAAAACCCATATGCCGCATGATCTCTAGCATGGGAGCATGTTCAATTGTCAAACGCCTTAGCAAAATCAACCTTGAGGAGGATTATCTCCCGTGCCGAGGTATGACATTGATGGATATATTCAAAATTCCATGCCAGGCAATCCTGGATCGTCTTCCCCTTAATGAAACCATACTGGTTCTTGTGGATAATTTTAAGGATGACTTTCTGTAGCCGATTAGCCAGGATTTTTGTTATGATTTCCAGACAACAGTTCAGCAAAGTGATTGGTTTGTAATCGTTCGCAGTTTCTGGAGAAGAGATCTTTGGGATCAAAGTGATGTAGCCCTCACTAATGCTGGTCTCTAGCATGGGAGCATCTTATATGTCATGATCTCTAGCATGGGAGCACATATTAGTGGGCTTAGAAGAACCTAAACGCTCCTTATAGGTTTTATACAGCACCCCCTCTTTGCCAACATGGTCATTGATTTCCACATTATCATCATTAAGTGTGGCAATAGAATTGTGCCTATATCTCTCGGTGGCCAGAGATTGGAAGAGATTGGTGTTTTCATCTGTGAACCTAAAAAACCTGATCGTGCATCTTTTCCTCCAATACTCATTCTGATACTTGAGCAGTGTCTGCAAGTGGAGTTTTAAAATCCGCCTGAAGTTTGACTCCTTGATAAAGAGAGGTCTTTTGTCCTCGAGATTATCCATCATAGCTAGAGTCTCATTGCTGTTCTGCATCATAATTTTCAGCTTCGAGATACCTCTACTCCATCTCTTGAGATCATATCTCAGTGTTTTAAGTATTTTACAAATGCGAGCAGCAGAATTCTGGGCATGACAAGACATGAACCAGGAGGCAGCAACCACATTAGAAAAAACCCTCGTGGTTATCCCAGAAATTCCCAAAGCGAAACAGCTTGGACTTGGGGATTTTAGATTCAATCGCTACCACGCATGGGATATGATCAGATACCGGTTTCCCCAACGGCAGAATCATCGTATTTGGGAAGGAGGTGGTCCAACAAGTGGATGAGAAGAACCAATCAAGCTGTTCGAGCAGAGGATCATCCAGCATGTTGCTCCAGGTGTATGTTCTGCCCTTGATAGGGAGTTCCATCAAGGACTGTGCCCGAATGATTTCATTAAAAAGCAACAACACCTGGTTTGTTTCTATTACTCGTAGAGCGAATGAAATTAAAGTCACCCAGGATCAACCAATTTTCATCAGTAGGTATGTTTAGATCAAACAACCAATTAGTAAAATCCACCCGACGCTGCCCCGAGCAAGGACCATAGATATTAATCAGCTTCCCTGATTCACTGGACTGAGTTGCAACAAAAGAAATACCCACCGCAAATGAATCAACATACCATGGCGTGCCCACAAACACAGAACTATTCCAGATAGTGATAAGACCACCCGAAGCACCCAGCGAAGGTGAAAACACAAATTTATCGAAGCGTTTGGGGCAGAAAGTTTTAATAAACGCTAAATCAAAAGATTCATGCTTAGTTTCCTGGATACATAGCACAGAACATCCGCTAGTATCAATAGTATTCCTAAGAGCCAAAAGTTTTTTTATCAGAATTGATGCCTCAATATTCCACGACAGCACATTCCACGATTTATTCATAAGCAAGGGAAAGATCAGTCGCCAGCTCCAGAAGACGAGCGCTGGCCATCCAGCAGCTTCTCAGGAGATAGAGCTTCTTGCGCAATCCCGCAACGGCTGCCCATCTGTTGGAGTTCATCAATCGAAGTAGGAGGTGGGCATGTATCAGCCATAATCTGCACGGGAGCAGCAGCCAAAGAAACCACAGTGAGAAAAGAAGTCTCGCGGGGTTTCACCCTTGACTTGGAGCGCTTAGTGTCAGTAGCATGATTGATCTTAAAGCCATCATATTTGTTTGATCTTGTGCTTCTTCTGACAGTAGTGGTGTTGAGCGGCACCAGAACATTGCGGGACTGCGGTGCATTTTATAGAGATGAAGAAGCAATCACCTGAAGAGCAGTACCTTGATCTGACAGTGGAACTGACTGAAACTCTGCATCTTCAGAGACAAGTTGTGGGATCGCTTTGAGACCAGGAGAACGAGCAGCCAGCTCCCAATCAGCATCGGTCAGCTCGGACCTGGTATCACAAAACTCCTGCAGCAGAGACTTGGGGACGATGGCAGCACCCAACTGAAAGGTTGAACTGAATATAGCTGAGAGAATATCAAACTCTGGGACCGCGCCTTCAAGCCAGGCCGCAGCGACAGCATTCAGTTGATTTTGGATGAACCTGAATGGATTCAGAGGTGGCATAACGGAAGCGGTTTGCTCAAAAGTGAGTGCAGGCGTGTATATGCGTTTGAGCATCCCCCCTATCCAAAGCAAAAACTCATGATCAACAGCCACAAAAAAGTTAACTGAATCTCCCCCCGCTCTGACGAACGCCAGTCATGCAGCAGGGTTCTGAAGAACAAAACCATCTGCCAGCGCTTCCACAGCCTGAAACTCAGCATCAGAAGACCAAACATCAGACAAATTGTCCTGAACATTGTGCTCCGGGTCCACAACATCCATCAGAGATGGCCCGTCATATTGGAAGAAGTTTCTGAAGCTGAATCCTGTGTACGGTGGAGGAACCACAGGCCACATGCGCCATCCATTTTCCTGAACTTGTTCTTGAGCAGGTTCTGGAGCATTCCAGGCAGCTTCATTCAGAGCAGCTTGTGCATTCATCTCATTGATTCTTGCCTGCTGCATGAGGGTGTAGTATGGAAGCTCATATGGGTGGGGTGAGGCATTCAGAAGGGGAGGAACATCCTCATTGCCAACAAGATTGGGGATTGTATTTCTGCCATTAAGCACATACATTGGAACAGACCAAGAACGGGCAAGACCCGGCAGCAATCCAACTCTCGTAACCAAGAGACTGTGAGACACCTCAGCAACATCCTTAATATGACACTTAACCAGGACTCGAGCTTTGTTATGACCCGGGTGCGGCCAGACAAGAAGTTTACCAAAGTTAGAAACAGCCTTATGAATATAGTGTGGCTATACTTGCTTGCTCATGATAGATTGATCGGAGTGTGACGAGTAGAACTATCAAGAATTATGAGTGCGAAGAATCTTCATCAACAGTACAAGGCAAGTTCACACTTTGATCATACTCTTTTATACCCAGTTTTATTTGCATTAGTTTCACCCTCAAGGATTGCATGAGTAGGACTGGGAACATGTGGTTATGCTATGTAGTTCATGAGGTAGGAACCTATGATCCTTGAAACAGCCCGGGAATATACGTTATGCTCATATTGCTTAGCCATGCTCGTAGACGGGGATTGGTATGTGAGATTCATGAACGTTGCGAGAGTTACAATAATTAAGGGTTAAACTTAAGGTGGCAACATTAACACACATCTGGGTGGAATGGTTGGGGCACCCTGGAGAACCCAGTGGCTTGCCCGGGCACCTGGAGAACCCAGTGCTTGCCCAAGGGGATCCCGAAGTAACCGTGTGATCACCCTATGGATTGCCACCCAGGCCCAAAGGGATCATAAGATTATTCATGCCTAGAAACTTCCGTGTGTAGCCACAAGCCATTATGGGCTCTGGAATAGTTGAGTAAGTTGTTGGAAACCTTTCCATGATAGGCTAGCAGATGTAGGGGATTGTAGGTGTACCGGCCTATCTATCGGTTAAGGGGACCTCCTCGGAAAGACTGTGTCTCGATCATCCGTTTCTCAAACATCATGCAGTGCAAGAAATTCAACGGAGGAGATCGAGTCTTGTGGGGAAAAGTGCGCAAACCTCTAGAGAGTTTACAAACTAATCATGATTAGCCGTGTCCCCGGTTATGGACATCTTTGAGTATTTGGTATTTCAATTATTGGTTGATCTCATCACTCAATTTAATGAATTTGTTGGGTTATTAATGATTTGGTAATTTTGGGATTGAGTTGGGGAAACCTTCTCAATATGGGTAATTTTAACTTAGTAGTAAATAAAAATTTATTCCTTTGTTGTAGGGAATAATTAGCTTTATGCAAAAATTAAACTTAGAGCCTCCACCAGCCAAATATGCATATAGAGATAGATATTCTCATTTTTATCCTATGGTGTGAAATTGCCAGTACATTCAATGTACTGACCTACATGGCTGCAACGTCTCATGTTGCAGGAATTCTTACGACGAGTAAGTGATACGTTAGGGTTACGATGTCTACACTCAACTTTACCGTTGGCGTTGTTGGGAACTCCACAACTTTCTTGTTACTTCCGCTATTTGGGTTGAGGTAATAGTATTTACGTTACTTTATACATGTGATTTACCTCTGTTATAAATCCTTGAGTACTGTGTGAATCAGCATACCGATCCAGGGATGACACTTAAGCACAGAGACTTCGATCCATTCGGGTCGGGTCGCTACAAGATGGTATCAGAGCACATAATGACTATAGGACATGACCCCTAGGAACTGGCAAGCCCATAGGAAAGGATTTATCTAAAACTTTATTTTCAAAAGAGATCCCTTAAATCTCATCTTTTCTAAGCTTTACCAAGTATTTTCCTCTCATCTCAAATAGTTAGACAATACCCTTTCCCCTTTTGACCATGCGAAGATTCAGCTGATGAGACCAATCCGAGAAGATATCGGACAACTAAGACTACTTCGCAATGAAGAGGATTTTATCGAGCATTATACTAAACTACAATGGTTGAAGACCCCGAAGACTAGGAGAATTTGAAGGCTCTAAAAAAATCTGGATTGGTATGACCTAGGAAGGCTACCCTTATGGAACTTGTCAGACTATTGAAGCTGTCAATTCCCGAGATCAAGGTGTGTTGGACAAAGAATGGAACATGGAGCGTTAAAACTCAATGTTTTTGTCAAGGAAACCCCAAGGCAGGAGATATCAACTACGGAATGATAGCTCATGGTAGGGACAAGGGCATAAGCACGGCTATCCATGATGTTATCGCCCTCCTATGCTATTCTCACCGTGCTGAGTTAAGCATGCATTTCTTCAGAAGGATTGGATGACAAAAGGGCTAATGGAGCACCTATCAGCAAAACACGAAGTTTTAACCTTAGCTGGTGTATCACCAGGATTTGGAGTATTACATCAAGAATTTTAAGATGGACCATTCAGGAAGCCGAAGCATTTCGTGAAGAACTCGGGACCCAGAAGCTCAAAGTAGCCAAGCTAGAGGAGCCAAACCTCGAGATACCGGAGATTCATCAGGAACTGAAGGACAGTAGGACCATGGTTCATGCCAAGGATGTCGAAACCCAGAAGTTTTGAACGCCACTCCAGAAATATTAAAGGACGTCACGAAAGACTTCGTCAGCAGAGATGATCTCACAAAAGAACATGAGAAGGAAAAGCACGATCGAAAGAAGCCATCGGAGACAGGAACAAGACTTGAAGAGTTTGGTGACTTTGAAGATTTATTGACCTTTAGAAGACCAAACCCCTGTTATATACTTATGTTATATGCGATGATTGTGAGCAGTCATTTGTTTGTTGTTTTCCGGATAGCCACAAACTAAAATATGTCTCTTCGAAGTTATTATTTGTATTGTGGTATCTCTCTCTCCAATCTTATCCCGTCCTTACACAAAACTCTTGGACCCAATAGATGATGAATGGAGATGAACTCATATTTTCTGGACCAATGACTCAATTGGAGACGGACCAATGGATTCAGAGCATGGAAGATCACATGAAGAATAACACTATAGCTGGAAAGGTTATGGCCTAGCATGCTCTTCAGTGCTTTGAAAGAGGTGCTACTACTTGGTGGAGGATGTAACAAACCATCAATGGATGGCAAAGAGTAACCACTTGGGAGGAATTTAAGTTGACTCTGCTAAAGTCTCGGCTTGTGTCCCAGAAATTGAAGCCTTATGGAAATGATATGAAGAAACCTTGTGCATGTAAGCTTTGGAGAGAAATAGGACACAACCATAAAGAACATAAGGATGAATGCCCTAATTGTGAAGAAAGTCACCCAGTTGAAGAATGCCCAACTAGGCATATTGCTTGTTTCTTGTGTGAAGGGACTACCCACTACCCCGCTCAGTGTCACATTTATCTCTTGGTACAAAGAACCATCCAGCAGAAGAAAGAAGCAATGAAAGGAGCCCTCATGGAAATTTTAGAAGAACCTGTGATGAAGGAAGAGGTGGAGGACACACCGGAAGAAGACCCAATTAAACCCTGCACCTAGTCTTGTTATTCATTTGGAGAAGAAGGACACATCTCCCAGAATTGTCTGAAGGGGGATCTAGTAGCATTCCCGATAGTGGAAGTAGAGTATGACCCACAGGGAATAGAAGCCTTGATTAGCACGGGAAAGTACAGGAAGAGAAATAGATTGGATTCCAGGAACAACCCAATTTCTGTAAAGGAGGATCTGAGTCATATCACATGTTTCAGGTGCAAAGATTCAGGGCACTACTTCAGCGGTTGCCCAAAAAGGAAGACGAGGACCCAAGGAGGCTATGTAATCACAAGGAAACCTCGAGGCTTGTCAGAAGTAATGTGTTTCCGTTGTAATGAAGCAGGGCACTTTGTCAGAGATTGTCCCAACGAGGATATTCGTGTTAAATAGTTGAGTCTGTGAGAAATATAGTAGTAGTAGTGGGAACATTTCTTTTTATATTGAGGTGTTGAGTTGAGGCATGTAATGGAAATGCAGGAGCTTGTAATAATTTGAGAATAAATAAAGTAAGCATCGTTGGTAATTATTTGGATTTTATGAGTAGTTACTCTATGAAGAAAGATTTTGCCCATTTTCGAGGATATGAGAAACATGGTCTATGGATGAATTTGTGCATTTCAAGGATCGTAGTACCCTGTGAGGACACCTGACCCCTGGAAAAGATAATGATATTCCATGGAGTGGACTTCGGACAAAATAGGTACGAGTTTTATCTTGATATGTGGGATACACCAAGAATATGAAGGGATGAAGTTATAAAGGAGGTATAATGTTGGTAATATGGAGCAATTGTAACCCTAGGATGAGTTGAAGCTATAAATGTGATGAGGTGAGCCCATAACCCACAGGCTCCAGGACCTGCGAAGAAGCAAGCACACTCTTGCTGAAGGAAAAAGCCTAGAAGAAGATACGACTTTATCAACAAACGATCTTATAAGGTAACGCAAAACCTGAGAGATGTGAAGGAACGATAGATGTTTGTTTGGCTTCAGAATCCAATGGATTTATCCGGACTTGGTTCGTCGACAAGAGAAATTCTGCAATGCTTTTGAGGATGACCGAGTGTTAGAATGCGATATTCACTAAATCATATACAAGGAAATGATTTGGGTGCGGAATGGATTGATCACCATACCGACTTACTCTTATTATTTCGCCTTGCTATGTGGGATGGTAAATCTGAGTGACTTACCCATACTAGAGAGACGACGAACAAAACCTTTTTTGAACCTTAGAATGGTATGGCAAATTTCCCCTTGTACAAGGCAGTTGTTGCCAATCATAGGTCATACAGTGAGAATGAAGCTAGACCCATTTCCTGCAGGAGAAACCATAAATTGATGGCCACCATGAGGTATCGATAGTTGTTTAGTATTGGCGCCAGATCTGTCAGCTAAGAAGACCCAGTCTTGGAAGAACCTTACCAAGAAGAAAGGACACAAGGATTGAGGAAAAGGTTATGCCACTACCGGAAGAGCCAGAGTAGGAATTTTCCCGAGAATCTGAGAAGATTGACACTGTCAAGAATAAGGATGGAGTATATGAGTTTTGATGGAACCGTAACCATGCTTCTAAGGGTGGTAGCACCCGAGACCTCTGTGATAATTGATGGATTTTGAGAAGACCCCCGAACCTAACCTATTTCTTTCTAGCCTCTCTGAATCTCTAGGGCGAGATTCAATTTAAGGGTGGTAGGTTTGGAACGTCCCAAAATTCTAAATTTTGGAATGTTATATTAAATAAATAGTTTTGATTATTTGTTTGAATTGTGGTGTGGTTGCTTGTGTGAAATTGAGTGAACTTTGAAACTTTTTGAAAGTTAAATGAGATGGAATAAAAGGACTTTCCCAAACTTTCACCTTGAATTTATGATCTCCATGAATTCAAATTCATTTCATCACAAAACCTGTCGTGGAATTGTCACGGCAGATGTCCTAGTGTGAGGACTTAGTCGTGGAGCCATCGCAACTAGGTTAGCTTAAAGGGGTTAAACGGGACAAAGGACACATGGAGTTTATACTGGTTCGGCCCCTTGCGGTGAAGGTAAAGGCTAATCCAGTTTGAGGTGGTATTGCTTATGTTTTTATTACCAGGGAGCAAATATACCCCGCGGCTCACGGAGTCCCGGCCGTCCCATACACAACGTGTCCCGCTTGGTGACTAACTACACTTGCCTTACAATTAAAGTCATACACATATGGCGGTTTATACCTATGGGCCTTACGCCGCCTTTGGGCTTCGGGTCCTTAGTAAGCCTGCTTCATGAACCGCCATCTTCAACATCTTCACGGGCCTTGTCTTGATGAACCGCCATCGGTATAACCCGGCCCCTCCTGGGCGGGTCATACCCAATAGTCATATCTCCAACATTAGTCCCCAGGTTGATTTGAACTTGTTCATGTCAATCTTCAACACTTAGAAAAAATCCTTTTTCATTTACTCTCGTGAGATCTTGTAACCCGCCATGACGTCATCTCTTGGGATTGTGGTAACCCGCCATGACGTCACCTACCATTAATATTGCACAAGGCCCAAATCTTAATAAATCTTCTCTTTTAATGAACCCCCAAAAATTGAGCCGTTTGCGCTATCACATATCCATTTTTTTGGTCTCCTCGATTCCCGCGCATGCCAATTATCCCTCCAGCCTTATAAATAGGGCTAGGGGTCCTTTTTCACTCTCCCCCCTTTTCCTTCTCATCTTCAACCTCTCTCTCTCGCGATGCATCTGCACATCTGCACTCCGCCGCCAACGACCTCGTCAACTTCCTCAACTCCGGCCGCTGCATCGACCTTAACAAGACTAGAGAACTGCGGCGCCTCTCAGTCGCTCAGCAGACCCAATAAGTACATTATCTTTCCCACCATAGATCTCCATTAGGGTTTCTGAAGCTATTAGGAGTTCATCATCGTTCTTCATCACACCTCTGTTTAATCCCTACTTTGATCCAAAGATGGCCTTTAAAACATGCGGAATCTGTTTCTATCCCTTCTCTTAATCACTGAATATACCTCCTATATGCAGAAATCTTGCCAATATATTAGCTCTTCCGCTGTTGTGATACTAGGTTTTGATTTTATTTTCTTTTCCGAACAGTGTCAGATCCAAAATTGATTGCCCCAATCTGTAAAACCTGTTTATCCAACACTTAGCAGAATTTTGCTATTGACAGATCTTAAATATCAGTATTGTCATGGCGGCTTACATCACCAGTTATAAGTAGTCATATGTCATTAGGCCCCGTTTAAGCCGCCAATGTAAAAATATGCTGCAGCATTCATCTGCGGCTTAACAAATCAACTTAAACCGGCAAATTTTTCTTTCTCTTAGGCTTCTCACGATGCCAAAGACAGTTACCTCATGTAATTGGGTTCTTTCCATTGTCACTGGAAACACGCTCTTGGACTTTGTCAAAGTCAGCTTCCTACCAGCAAAAAACATCCGAAACTGGCGTGCTCCCACACCAGGTGAAGAAAGACCTCGGCCACAAGATGGTGAGGTTATTTTGTTTACTGATCATATGAACCGGGGCTTCTCACCACCTGGATCTAAATTTTTCCGAGATGTTCTGCAATTCTTTCAGCTTCATCCTCAAGACATCGGACCCAATTCTGTGTCAAACATCTGCAATTTTCATGTTTTCTGTGAAGTATACCTTCAAGATGAACCCAGCATTGAACTCTTCAGGGAATATTTTTATCTAAACTGGCAGAACGAATTTACCAATGGACCCAGCTTAGAATTGGCGGGGTCTCAATTCAATGGAGAAGAGATGCTACCTTCTCCTATGCTCGCCTGCTGAGTCACCCCAAAGATTGGAATCGAACATCACTACTGCAGGATGCTGCTAACGCGACACTACGATCAGAGACCCTTCGAGAAACTGTGTGCGATGCAATAATCGCCAACGGTGGTGTATGAAAACTGTCGGAAATGTATAAAACGTTCGTGATGACGGATGCATCAAACACGGTTCAGGTTTTAGTTGTGTGTGGATGAAGGGCATACGGTTGATTTATACGAACTGTTTGCGATGAGACAGAACAACATAAACGGGCAGCCAGATCAAGGTGTGTGCGATATACGGCATACAGTTCACTCTGATGAACCGTTTGCGATTAGTGAGGTGAACACAAACGATTCAGCGTAACAAGATGTGTGTGGTACCCGGCAAATAGGTCGGTAATCAGAATTGTGTGCGATCATTATAGACAACCATACGGTCTTTTTTTGTGAATTGTGTGCTCGTCAGGGCACACAGTTCAACAAACCAACCTGTTGGCGATAATGTAGAAGATCTTTGTCGAATACATATTACTAACCGTCTGCGATGTGATTGACAGGATAAACAGAGATATATATAGTCTGCTTAATTTAGTCCCTCTTCTTCTTGTTGTTCTTGTTGGATAGCCCCGCGACATCGTCTTGGCGAGGACGCTTCTTGCCGCTGACCGTTGGCTTTTCATCGCCGCCGCCGTCGTCATCATCGCTGCTGTCGTCGTCCTCCTCCTCCTGGTTCGACCATTCCTCCTCATCATCATCATCGTCCTCTTCTTCGTCCTCCGACGGCTCCTCGTCCATCTGGTTGTCGTCTGAAGACTCCGGAGGCGACGTCCCTTCCATGAACTGGATATAATCGAGGTCTGGGCTCGACACCGGACTCATGGAAGACGAGCGGGATGATTCCGATGTTGACCTATCATCGGGCGCCAGACTGCTGGTCGAACTATCATCCTCGCTATCGCTCGACATGGCTGCAGAGTGTGTGCCAGTGTGTAGCGCGGCCTGCCGGGGACGATGAAGATGGTGGACACTTAAGCGGGGTATGCAGAGAAGAGGAACTGCCAATTGAAGCGGGGATTGAAGCGGGGGTTGACGTATTATCTAACCGCTGATATAATCAACCACAATTATTTGTACCCAGTCGCTCCAAATTCCCGGGGTTGCGCATGACTCCTATTGGCTATTTGGCTAGTTCCTTTTTCAGGACAAAAACAAGGAACGAGTTTTGGGATTATGCACCAGTACCGGTACGAACGGAGTAGGACAGTTGGCAAGCAATACACTGAGCTCTTCTTATTGATAAAGCCAGTAATAATCAAACTAGAAAGGAAAAGAAAAAAGACAAAGAAAAATATCTGCACGAATCTTCGCATAACATCAATGGCATAGGACCTAGATGTGCATTACTTAGAGCACATCTAGATGTGCTTTAGCAATACTGTCAAACAAAACCCCTAATCATCATTGCAAACAGCGCATAGAACATGGCTAATGCGACAACCACAATTACACATGCTAGTTCCTTCTTGTCTCTTGCTTTCATCTGTTGCCTGTGATTGATTCTTTCTTGCTTCATCATACTGATTGTACATTCCAGATCAGCCAATTTCTTCTTCAGCTTTACGTTATCTTCTGCGAGGTTGGTGATAACACTCCGAGCCCTGCCATGCCATTCTTCATCCAGCCAGTTAACAAAGGCACAAGCCTCATATCCCTGCCAATGTTAAATAGTATTTTGGATGAGCGGTGGCATTAACTGAAGTAAAATGATGAACTTAATTAGCACTAACCTCTAAGGGGCAACTGAGAAACCGCCTGCCAATGTCGAATCCCTCTGTGCATACACGTCGAGCGGGAGTTTGCCCGTGCACGCAACTCAGCTTTTGGTACTTTTCGGTGGCGCAAAACTCGGAGTCGAACTCGTGTTGCGGGATTCTGGAGTCAAGCTCCGGATCTGGCGGCAGATCGCTTTCTTGGGGATGGGGTCATTCAGGACGGATTCAGCAAGGATCTATACTTTGGACATGCTAAAAAAGATCAGGATAGATTGGAACCTGACAGGACGATTCGGATCCGTAGTACACCTACCTTCTGATGACCTTAGGCAAGTGCTCGGCGGCGACCGCCATCGTGGTGGCTATACGAGCAGGAGCAGCCGCACCGAAACCATTAATACCACTCGTCCGCATTCCCCCAATGTCAGCGCCATGCGAGGGAATTTGGAGGCTATGTAGGGATTTGGGGGAAATGGGGAAACTGTGGAGATAAGCTAACGGTCGGGAACTACTAATGGCACTATATATATGTTGTATACGGCACACTGTTTGTACATGTCGTTTGTGTTAGGTATTACAACGTCACACACGATTTCCGCACCAAACCGTGTGAGAAGACAACATAGGTTAGACACGGTTGGCGTTACATAACCATATGTGATGTACTACCCTGTCTGTATAATTGAGTTACGGTGAGATACCGTGTAAACAGCCGCTCCGCGGATATCCATAAAAAACAGCCGCTCTGCATATAGAAATGGCGGCGGCGGCCTAGGCAGCAGCTACTGGAGAAGAGGTCAATCCTCGGTCGGTGGGCGGTGGCGGCGTCATAGGAGGTCAATCCTTAGTCTGCGGCAGGAGATAGGAGGAGCTCAACCATCGAGGTTGGTGGCGGCTTGATTTGAGCACATCCATCGCGGTCGATGGCGGGATAGTGGAGGTCACACTTCAGGCGGCAGCCGCACTAAGCTTTGCTCCTCGACCCTGCTGTCTCGGCGTGCTGCCGCATCGCGCTTGTCTGTCTGCTGGGTGGAGGTCGCCACGCGGCTAATTAATTAAGGTATTCTTTTCGTGAGTGGCTTAATTAAGGTATGCAATTCCTAAGTGTAGTGTTGTACTAGTACTCTACGTGTAAATTGACTAGCCATTAATTTTTGTCATTGCACGTCTCGATAACAACATGGAGCGCCCTCAATAATTATTAAAATAAAACCTTGTGATTTATGCACGCATCTTTGGGCAGCAGTTAATCCGTGTATTAATGTTGTCGTTTTGTTTTTAATTACCATTCGTGTGCTGTAGATGGAACGATCCCGATGGATGAAGAATCGGAAAAACGCAGATTTTATCAGTGGCATGACAGGGTTCATGAATTTGGCTGAAAGTACAAAGAGGAGAATTGGTGATGCAGATTACATCCTGTGTCCATGTACTGATTGTGCCAATACAGAGTTACATGAAGTTGCAGATGTCCAGATGCACTTAGTCTCTAGGGGATTCATGGATGGATATACACGTTGGACCAAACACGATGAAGAGGAGGTCATGGATGAAGATACCCAGGGCAGCGAGATGCCAAACCCCGATCAGTGTCACACGGATGTTGAATCTAACATCGGGGCAGAGGCGTCAAGCTACCAATGGAACACCGGAAAGCCGAAACGCCCACTGGAAAACCAAGACGTCCACGCAGATGACGACGATCTTGATATGCCAGATTTTGATGCTATGATTGCAGATTTCGAGGGCCCAGGAAAGGATATGATTGCGTACAAGGATCTGCCAACCATTGATGCGGACTCCAAGAAAGAATTGTATCCAGGTTGCAAAAAGAAATATTCCAGGTTGAGTGCCACCCTAGGGCTTCTCAGATTTAAAGCAGCAAACGGTCTATCAAACAAGGGCTTCACAGAGATTTTAGGTCTTTTCAAAGAAATTCTTTTGGAAGATAATGTGGTCCCCAGAAGCACGAATGAAGCGAAGAATATTGTTTGCCCATTGGAACTTGAAGTACATAAGATACACGCTTGTGTGAATGATTGTATATTGTACCGTGGTGAGTACAAAGATTTGCGTGCATGTCCCACATGCAAGCATGCACGATACAATCGCATGAGAGCAAAGGACAAGTACAAATTGGACGACGAGATCAAGACAGGAATCCCGTTCAAGGTTGTTTGGTACTTGTCTTGAATTCCAAGGTTGAGGCATTTGTTTGCAAACCCTAGAGAGGCAAAGAGGTTGCGGTGGCATCATGATGAGTGAATTGCGGATAGGTTTATGAGGCACCCGAAAGATGGGGCTCAGTGGGAATTAATCGACAAAATGTTTGAAAATTTTGCCAAGGATCCTAGAAGTATAAGGCTCGGGGAGTGTACTGACGGGATGAATCCTTTTGGCGATATGAGCACCAATCACAACACATGGCCGGTGCTTCTGTGCATATATAACCTAGCTCCTTGGTTGTGTATGAAGAAAAAATACATTATGATGTCAATGATTATCCAAGGTCCAAAGCAACCTGGAAATGGCATCGCCATTTACTTTCAGCTACTGGTAGAAGAACTGCTGACAGTGTGGATAGATGCACCTGCTGTAAAATGTTATGACGCTTACAGAAAGGAGATTTTTGATCTACACGCGATGCTGGTGCACACCATTCAAGATATGCCGGCATTAGGCACCACATCGGGGCAGAAAACAAGGGGAGATGTAGGGTGTGTCACATGCATGGATAGGACAGCTAGCAGAAGACTTCCCAACTCGCGCAAAACAGTGTATTTGCATCATCGTAGGTTCTGACAGAAAAATCACCCATACCGGAAGATGAAAGCTGAATTTGATGGTACGACAGAGGCAGCTGCGGCCCGAAGACCCTATGAAGGGGAGGTGGTCCACAACATGGCAAAAAAACTAATGTTGTGCTTGGCAAGAACCACCGTTTGACGGTGAAACTAGCACCCAAGAATCAAGTGTTTAAGAAGAAATCGGTGTTCTAGAAATTACCTTGCGGAGAGTACCCTAGTAGACACCCAGAAGGATCTACAATATGCCAAGAGCGCTGAAGGATCTCCCGATCTTGCGAGGGCAGCCACTAGAAGCCGCAAAGCTACTGCAGAGAGTGCGCCAGGAGCCATTGAGTCTGCTGAGAGAGTTTTTGAAACGGCCAAGTCTTCCCTAACTGAGGTCGAGAAGATGATTGGAGACGAGGACAACTCTTCACAGAGTTGAGCTTAATTGCAAATTGCTTTGATGGAGCTGAACTTTTGTTTTTCAACTATTTGTGTAGTGCCATAATGTGGTCTCCATGATTGATGCTTGAATGTACTTTCTCTATTTCTATGAACGCGATAATGTGGTTTCCATAATGTGGTCTCCATAATTCCTATAGACTTTGCTATGTGTACTTGGGGAACTTATTGTTAGTTTGTTTATTGACTATGATAAAATGTGCTACTAAACTATGATACATCGTAATGCATATGATCAAATATGTAAATTCTTGATGCTGGTTATACTTTTAGTCATGGTGGATCTAATAGCGGCGGGCGCCGGAATTTAACCGCCATAACTATAGCATCTAGATGTGGCGGGCTTGTGGACATGCCCGCCACTGGAGGCGCTCTACCAGTGGCAGGCGCGCGCCCGCAACTGATGGGTCCTAGTAGTGGCGGGAGGTCGCTGGCGGGCAGGCCTAGGAGCCTGGCCAGCCACTGCTGGCATTTTTGCACCCACCACTACAAGGCATTCCTGTAGTAGTGGTTACATGTGGAGGTCACACATTACGCTTTTGAGTAGTGTTCATGCGCGTCTACTTCATGCGAGGCCCATGTCGCTTGGTCCATCTAGGAAAATTCTACTCCCCCGCAACTAATCAATTACCATAGAAGAGGCTTCAAAAAACAATTCGTATATTACACAATATAATATTTAAGAATGGCCCTCCAATGAAGAATCAAGTTTTATCAATGAAAATGATAACTTGAAGTTCGAATTAACCAAGCAAAAATGGTGTTGTTACAGCTAAAAAATTCTACAGGAAATTCGAACAGAAAATATCCAAGATGGAAAGAGTTAGGTTTTTGAAGTGAGTAAAACATTTTTTACCAAATCAAAGGGCTTCCTTAAAAAAATTGCTCTACATGTTGTGGGCTCAAACCATCGCCACAATTTTTTGATATAATTTTCAAACCCTTTGATAACCCCATAATATTATGTGCAAAATTTAACCATGATGCATTAGAACGCGTCATGACCTATTACACACTACTAGACCGGATACAACACTTGCGCTCGCCCCTTATTGTACTATGTCAATAGTGTCACGTACACAATGTGACGCAGTACAATTCCCATGTTAAACAAAGGTGTTGGGTGAACATCCTCTATAATTATGGAACCATTACATAGGGAAATCGAATCCACAACATCTACAGGGGTAGCGGTTGCATCTTTGCTTCATGCAATGTTAATTTGGAAATAGTACTTTATTTACTCAAGACAACTATTTTCAATGAAAATAAGATACCTGTTAATAACCAAGATACATCAACAATAGACTAAATATTAGATTTGTAAGGGGGATAATTTAGCTCCTTGTCGTGGTATTCTCACGGGGGGCTTGCGAGTCGACAGATGCCACAAGGGCTTAGTGTGAGGGTAAGACTGCTGCTAATAGGACCGGGAGCGGGTATGCGAGTAGCACGCGCTAGTTTACCCAGGTTCGGAGCTCTCCGGAGAGATAATACCCTACTCCTGCATGTCTGAGTATCTGTAGTATATCTGGTACAGAGTTGCTCCTGGAGCTGTATCTGAGCTCAGTGCCATAGGCATCTGGCTTTGTATATGCATATGAGCACAAGTGTGTGCATGGCCGCAAGTGCATGAGCATGCATGCGTGAGTGTGTGGGAGTGTGAGTCCATCCCCTGGATGGATGGATGTGTGCCTTTATATAGGCATGGCTAGCTTACTTCCTAAGCTATGTGGTGGCATGGGCAAGGCATGGTGGGGTGTCATGCTTGTCCCCTGGGTCACTTCATAAATAGTGCCCAGGGACAAGTGACACTGTACATGATGGCGTCGCGGTACAGCTGTCTCGTCCGCGGTATGGCCGTCTCGTCGGGGTCTTGTCGGTGTCGGGTCGGGCTGCAGTCGGCAGCCGGCTAGTTGGTGTAGTCGGCAGCCGGCAGCCGACCAGGTAGCCGACCGGGTGGAGCAGTCGGACGGGGAGCCGGCAGGAGCGGCCGAGCTGTCGGACTGAGGGGCTTTGCTAGCCCCGATGTCTTGAAATATTGTCTTGCCATCTTAGGGATACCTGTGGCCAATTACTCCGACAGTAGCCCCCAAGCCTCCGGGCAACTTGGCAAAGTTGGGCGGAGGTTTTTTTGGCGGGTTATCGCGGAAATGATCATACAAAAGACAAAGTTAGTCCACACAGATATATCAAATGAATGTTTATAGCATTGCAAGTTTTATGCGGAGGGTGCCGACTCGGTTTCGTCCGAGCCCCCTTCAATCTTTTTCGTGTTCCCTCCGCTTTTTGGCTTGTGCTCTCCCTCGCCGGACAGCTGCTCTGCGGTCTGTGGCTGAGAGTGGGCCGCGAAGTGGAGTGTACAGTACTCAGAGTCTGAGGGCAGATTCGACCGAGCAGATACTTGTAAAGGAAACGGCCGGGTCGCCCGAACCGTTTTTCTTCCTGGACGTCTTCCGCGTGGGTGGCCTCCAGCGTTCACTCTTGCTAGCCGGACAGCCGCTCTGCGGTCTGTGACTAAGAGTGGGCCTTTGGTACCGCGCACGCTACTAAGCCGTCTGCGGGAACTAATGTCTCAGGCCAAGCGGCCAGCTCCCGGGCCAACTCTGGCTGGCGCCGGGGCGAACAGTGATGCAACTGTAATAAAATGCGGAGATAGCCCCCGAGCATCGCTCAAGGTTATCCGTGCTCTCGTGATGCAAAAAATATGCGGGTGAAGAGCTCACATTGATTTTCGTCGAGGTGGAGTTTGCCAAAGACAGCCGGGGCGGCTCAGCGCTTGCTGAGCACGCCGGCGCGCCCGCTGGGTGTAGACCTCGAGCCTTCGGGTGCTCGAGGAGGGTCCAGCCAGTCGGGCTTGACCGTCCAGGGGGTGAGCGGGACGCGGCCGAGCCGGCTTGGCACAGCTGGCCAGGCCGCGAGGCGTAGTGCTCCTTTTTCTTCTTCTTCTCTTCTGCCGGCTGCTGGCAGCCGGACAAAACTCTTCTTTTCTCTACAATCTTCCGTGGGGGCGCGCCGGCGCACCCACTAGGTGTAGCCCCCGAGATTCGGGCCGACTGCTGAGCAGTCGGGCCGGATCTTTCGGCAACGACTTTGTCTTCTTTCCTTGCGGGGGCGCGTCAGCGCACCCGCTGGGTGTAGCCCCCGAGATTCGGGCCGACTGCTGAGCAGTCGGTCCGGGTCTCGCGGCAACTACTTTGTCTTTTTTTCTTGCTCGCGGGGGCGCGTCAGCGCACCCGCTGGGTGTAGCCCCCGAGTTTCGGGCCGACTGCTGAGCAGTCGGGCCGGATCTCCCGGCAACTACTTTGTGTTCTTCCTTGCGGGGGCGCGTCAGCGCACCCGCTGGGTGTAGCCCCCGAGATTCGGGCCGACTGCTGAGCAATCGGGCCGGATCTCCCGGCAACTACTTTGTCTTCTTGCTCGCGGGAGCGCGTCAGCGCACCCGCTGGGTGTAGCCCCCGAGATTCGGGCCGACTGCGGAGCAGTCGGGCCGGATCTCCCGGCGACTACTTTGTCTTCTTCTTCACGGGGGCGCATCAGCCCACCCGCTGGGTGTAGCCCCCGAGATTCGGGCCGACTGCTGAGAAGTCGGGCCGGATCTCCCGGCGACTACTTTGTCTTCTTTTTCTTCTTCAGCCGGCTAGGCAGGCGGACT
This sequence comes from Triticum aestivum, assembly GCF_018294505.1. NCBI lineage: Eukaryota > Viridiplantae > Streptophyta > Magnoliopsida > Poales > Poaceae > Triticum > Triticum aestivum. Next base: position 55,441,913 of record NC_057799.1, on the reverse strand, counting down.
CCGACACATCAGTCGGGCTCTTTGTAGCCGGCCAGGCAGCCAGCGGTCGGACGCACGTCTGGCAGTCGGACGCACATTTCTTTCTTCTCCTTCGTTTCTCGGACGCCCACTTTTTTTTAGTCTGCTGGCTAGGCATCCAGCCTGACTTTCCTCCACCCGGCAACAATTTTTTTTCTCAGCCGGCTGTGGGCAGTCGGCCCTTGGCTTTTTTAGCCGGATCTCGGGCAGCCGGCCCTTTTCTTTTTCTTTTTCTAGCCGGATGGGCACCCAGCCCCTTTCTTTCTTCAGCTTTTTTTTTCAGGTGTCGGCCACAGCAGACGGCCGGCGCGGGGACCCGGCGGGGCACAGCCGGCCACGGCGCTCGCGGCGGGAGCTATAGCCGGTGAGGCCGGGTGGCGGCGAGGTGGGGCCAAGTGGCGGAGCCGGCCAGGGCCGGGTCGCGGGCGCACCGAGCCGAGCGCGCGAGGCGCAGCCGGGCAGAGGCGGAGCCTGAAGGAGCGGAGGCGGCGAGCCGGCCCGGGCCGGGCGCGGGGAGGCGACCCGGAGGAGCCGGCCAGCGGGCGCACGGCGACTCGGCCGAGCGCGCGAGGTGCGGCGCGCGGGGCGGAGTCGACATGCGGGAGGGCGAGGCGATGCAGGTGCCGGACCTGGTGCGGCGACGCGGGAGGAGCCGGACCCGGCAGCCGACTGGAGCGGAGGCGAGGTGCAGCCGGCGCGCGTGGAGAAGTCGGCACGGGGGCGGAGAACCCGGCCGCCGTCTTACGGAAGTGGAGCCAGCCGGACGGGTCGAGGCACGAGCCGGAGCCGGCCGCGGCAAGCCGGCGAGGGGCACCCGACCGCGGGTCGGCGCACGGGAGAGCGAGGCCGGCGCGGGGCTCTGCAGCGGCGCGGGAGCCGGCAGTCGGTCGGGCGCGGAGGCCGTGTGCGAAGGAGGAGGAGGCGCCGCGACGCGGATACGGGCCGGCAGACGGGCGCAGCCAGAGGTGACGCGACGGTGGGGACCGGCCAGCCAGCAGCCGGTGCGCGCGCAGCCGCGGGAGCCGGAGCGGCGCGTGGGGACGAATGCGCCCGGGCAGCTGTCCGCAGCCGAGCTCGCACGAGGAGGCCCCAAGCAGCGTCCGCGCAACGCAGCGGGGGTTGGGGCGAGCGGCCCGGCGCGGCCTGGAGCGCGCAGCAGGGGCCCAGCGCGCGAGAGGGCAACGGCGCAGGCGGCCCGGCCACGAGCGGACCCGAGGGCGGCCACGGTGGGGAGCCGCGGAGCAGAGGCGCATTAGCGATGCAGTCCGGCTCGGGCGAAGAAGAGCAGAGGCCGCTCCTGCGCGTACATCTGGCGAGGGACAGGAGCGAGCAGAGGGGCCATGCCCCGTCGGGAAGCCGTGGTGCGGGCCTGCGCAGCAGTAGCAGTTGGCGGCACGGAGGCGAGCCGGGACGGTAGCGCGTACGCGTGGGCGGAGGCGAGCGGAGGCAAGCCGCGTACGGCCATTATCTGTGTGTTGTATAAGGAATATCTGACTTGTGTACATGCATTATCTGGGATGTGTATGACTATGGTTTGACTTGAATCTAGCTAGCTTGCATAGATGGCATGTGGAGGAGCGAATGTGCGTTCCAGCCAGAGCAAGGTGCAGCGCGGAAGGGAGCCGACGCAAGCGGCGCGTGGATGGACACGGCCGACCGAAGCGAGGCCCCGCGCGCGCGGTTAGATGACTGGCGTCGCAACAGTGGTCCCGCGCGGCCGCTCCGTGGGCGGGTCGAAGTCGAGCCCCCGAGCGCTACCGGAGAAACGGCGCGACGCCGCGGTGGTGATGGCGAAGATGGCGAAGCCGACGGCGAGGGCGCGCCGCCCCTCGCGGCCACTCTGGGGGCATGTCGATGTTGAGCCCCCGACCTCTATCGGAGAGACGGCGCGACGCCGCGGCGGTGAAGACGAAAATGGTCCCGCCCGGACAGCGAAACCAGCAGCAGCATGGTAGCATAGTAGTAGTACCGCCCCACGGTGGGCGCCAACTGTCGTGGTATTCTCACGGGGGGCTTGCGAGTCGAAAGATGCCACAAGGGCTTAGTGTGAGGGTAAGACTGCTGCTGCTAGGACCGGGAGCGGGTATGCGAGTAGCACGCGCTAGTTTACCCAGGTTCGGAGCTCTCCGGAGAGATAATACCCCTACTCCTGCATGTCTGAGTATCTGTAGTATAACTGGTACAGAGTTGCTCCTGGAGCTGTATCTGAGCTCAGTGCCATAGGCATCTGGCTTTGTATATGCATATGAGCACAAGTGTGTGCATGGCCGCAAGTGCATGAGCATGCATGCGTGAGTGTGTGGGAGTGTGAGTCCATCCCCTGGATGGATGGATGTGTGCCTTTATATAGGCATGGCTAGCTTACTTCCTAATCTATGTGGTGGCATGGGCAAGGCATGGTGGGGTGTCATGCTTGTCCCCTGGGTCACTTCATAAATAGTGCCCAGGGACAAGTGACACTGTACATGATGGCGTCGCGGTACAGTTGTCTCGTCCGCGGTATGGCCGTCTCGTCGGGGTCTTGTCGGTGTCGGGTCGGGCTGCAGTCGGCAGCCGGCTAGTTGGTGTACTCGGCAGCCGGCAGCCGGCCAGGTAGCCGACCGGGTGGAGCAGTCGGACGGGGAGCCGGCAGGAGCGGCCGGGCTGTCGGACTGAGGGGCTTTGCTAGCCCCGATGTCTTGAAATATTGTCTTGCCGTCTTCGGGATACCCATGGCCAATTACTCTGACACTCCTTCAACACATAATTAGATTTATCAATCAACTCCATTGTGGTATCTCTTTCTCCCCTCCAATTCATTCCCCATAACCACTGAACTATATGATGGCAATCAAATAACTATAAACAAACTATAGATGCATCCAACTAGTTTGACATCACACCCTAAGATTCATCGGCATTCTTTAGCACACAGACCATCATTATTTCCATGCACACATGATCAAACACATGACAATTCTCCACAAATGACCACTACATAATTAACTCAGTCCTCAGTTGGAAGTTAATGCAGTAAATAAGTGGGTAAATCAAGTTGTCTTCCCTGCCACAGTATTCAGGACACATATAACCGCGCCACACATGTAAACCCCAAAGAGTTCAGACAAAATAACCTATCCACATCTATCGCTCTTCTTACTCCTCCTGAGCCCCTATTTCATCTGTTTCTTCCATAGCATATCAAGGCAAGATAGTAGATCCGAGGGGGCGCAGCGATGTCGAACATGGCGGCGGTGATTGATCTGGGGTTGGAGGAGCTGCAACTAGCGCTTATTTTGAGGTACAGGTTTCACCCCAGCAACGAGGAGATGGTCGCGCACTACCTCACCCCCGAGTTCCGCAAACCCTACTTCTCTTATCCCGTGGTCGCCGATGTCAACCTAACAACAGCAAGCCATGGGATCTTCCGACTAAGTGCAGTACTAATCCTCAATAATTTGCAGGCACGAGGCAGCGCGCTAATGGCCAGTTCATTTTGCAGTAGAGTCGAAGATGGGTGAGAAGGAGTGGTTCCTTTTTGTGCACAGTGATCAGAAGTACCCCACGGGGATGCGCACCAATCGGGTGACTAGGAGCGGCTACTGGAAGGTGACGGGTAGCGACAAGGAGATATTTCGTGACACGGGACAGTGCATGTCCTCGTCGGCATAAAGAAGATGCTCGTCTTTTACTGCGGCTGCACCCCCAGTGGCCAAAAGACACCATGGGTGATGCACGAGTACTGCCTCGAGGGTTACTTGCCCCACCGCCTACCCTGCTCTCCCAAGGTATGACAAGAATTGATTTTCTTTTTCAGTCTCCTTCTCCGGATGGAGTCAATCGATGGAACTGCTAGAGCATCACATGTCATGCTCGAGATTTGTTTCTTGTTTCGTATTTTCCTTGTGTTGTTTTCTCAACCAGTCTATTGTGTGCGTGCATTACGATTAGGTTGTTTGTCGGCTATTCAACAAAGACTTGCTGGCAAAGAATGCGCCCTTGATGGCGCTTGCGCCGACAGGGCCATGGAGGAGGATCCTACTTGTGAGTTGTGTTGGGATTTCATCGAAGAGGAGAGGATGATGTAGTATAGTAGAGATAAGTATTTCCCTCAGTTAAGAACCAAGGTTATCAATCCTGTAGGAGAACCACGCGAAACCTTGTGAATAGCACCTACAAGCAAAAGAACAAATACTTGCACCCAACGCGATCAAGAGGGTTGTTAATCCCCTTGGCGGTAAATTGTAAGGATCAAATCTGATAATGGTAGATAGATAAACAAAAACACAATATAAAAGAACGGTAAATAAATTGTACCAAGGTATTTTTGGATTTTATATATGGTAAAGGTAGACCCGGGGGCCATAGTTTTCACTAGAGGCTTCTCTCTCGAACAAAAAGCATACCGTGGGTAAACAAATTACTGTTGGGCAATTGATAGAAAAGCGCATAGTTATGACGATATTCAAGGCAATGATCATGTATATAGGCATCATGTCCGAGACAAGTACACCGACTCCTTCCTGCATCTACTACTATTACTGCACACATTGACCGCTATGCACCATGCATCTAGGGTATTAAGTTCATAAAGAACGGAGTAACTCCTTAAGTAAGATGACATGATGTAGACAAAGTAAATCCAATCAATATGAATAAACCCCACATTTTCCCCTTAATGGCAACAATACAAATACGTGTCAGGACCCCTTCTGTTACTGGGTTTGAGCACCACAAGATTAAACCCATTACAAAGTACCTCTCACATTGCAATATAAATCAATCTAGTTGGCCAAACCAAACGGATAGATTGGAGAGAAATACAAAGCTATAACAATCATGCATAAAAGAGTTCAGAGAAGACTCAAATAATATTCATGAATAATCTGATCATAAACCCACAGTTGATCGGATCCCAACAAACACACTGCAAAATAAGATTACATCGAATAGATCTCCAAGAACATCGAGGAGAACATTGTATTGAAGATCAAAGAGAGAGAAGAGGCCATCTTGCTACTAGCTATGGAACCATAGGTCTGTGATAAACTACTCACAAATCATCCGAAGGGCATCAAGGTTGATGTAGAAGCCCTCCATGATCGATTCCCCCTTCGGCAGAGTACCGGAAAAGGCCTCTAGATGGGATGGCGGAAGAACACAAACTTGCGGCGGCAGAAAAAGTATTTTGGGTGGCTCTCTGATGTATTGGGAATATTTGAGAATTTATAGAGGTGGAATTAGGTCAAGAGGTGCCATGAGGGGTCCACAAGCCTGGGGGCCGCGCCTACCCCCTAGGCATGCCACTTGATCTTGTCGCTCCCTCGTAAGTCTTTAGGTCTTCTCCCGAACCTTCTAGGTTCCCTTATGGTCTAGGAAAATTAATCCAAGTTTTTTCTCCGTTTGGACTCTGTTTGATATTGAGTTCCTAAAAATCCAAAAACAAGTAAAAAACAACAACTGGAACTAGGCACTAGGTTAATAGGTTAGTCCCAAAAATTATGTATAATTGCGTACAATTGCATATAAAACATCCAAGATTGGTACTATAATAGCATGGAACAATCAAAGAATTTAGATAGGTCGAAGACGTATCAAGCATCCCCAAGCTTAATTCCTGCTCATCCTCGAGTAGGTAAATGATAAAAACAAAATTTTGATGTGGAATGCTACCTAACATATCTATCATGTAATATTTCTTTTATGGTATGAATATTTAGATCCGAATGATTCAAAGCAATAGTCTATAATTTGACATAAGGACATCAATACCCAGCCATACCAGGATGTGCAATGATCTAGTGTAGCACGGGTATCTAAAAATGGAAAAGCCATGAAAATATTATGCTAGCTATCTTATGGTCATGCAAAGCAACATGATAATGAATGCTCAAGTCATGTATATGATGATGATGGAAGTTGCATGGCAATATATCTCGGAATGGCTATGGAAAGGTCATAATAGGTAGGTATGGTGGCTATTTTGAGGAAGATATAAGGAGGTTTATGTGTTATAAAGCGTATCATATCATGGGGTTTGGATGCACCGGCGAATTTTGCACCAACTCTCGAGGTGAGAAAGGGCAATGCACGGTACTGAAGAGGCTAGCAAATTGCGGAAAGGTGAGAGTGCGTATAATCTATGGACTCACATTAGTCATCAAGAACTCACATACGTATTGCGAAAGTCTATTAGCCCTTGAAGCAAAGTACTACTATGCATACCCCTAGGGGGAGGTTGGCAGGAGTTAACCGTCGCGCGCCCCCGAGCTTCACACAAAGGAAGACACTCAATAATAAATCATGCTCCAACTTCTTAGCATAACGAGAGACCATACGTGCATGCTTCCGGAATCACAAAACTTAACATCAATATTCTTACTAAACCACAATCATTCACTAGTACCTCCCAGATATTACCATCTCTATATTGCGAAACTATTCCAAGGAATCAAACTTATCATATGCAGTGATCTTTATGAAAGTTTTATTATATCCCTCTTGAATACCTATCGTATTAGGACCAATTTCATAACCCGTGCATATTGCCATTACTATTTATCAAACTCTTAAAATGATATAAGTGAAGCATGAGAGTATATCTATTTCTTTAAATATAACCACCGTCGTGCTCTAAAAGATATAAGTGAAGCACTAGAGCAACTTCCTAGCTCAAAAGATATAAGTGAAGCACATATAGTATTCTAACAAATCACGAATATTGTGTGTCCCTCTCAGATAGGTGTGTCCAGAAAGATGATTGTGGCAAACTTAAAACCAAACAAAGCAAAGGCTCATATAATACATGATGCTCCAAGCAAAACTCATATCATGTGATGGATAAAAGTATATCTCCAAGTAGTTTATCGATTGTTGGTAGAAGAAAGAGGGGATGCCATCCATGGCATCCCCAATCTTAGAGTCTTGGTTGTCCTTGGATATTACCTTGCGGTGCTTGGGCACCCCCAAGCTTAGGGTCTTGCCATTCCTTATTCCTTCATCCATCGCGATCTCACTCAAAACTTGAAAACTTCAGCACACAAAACACAACAGAAAACTCGTGAGATCCGCTAGTATAACGAGCAAATCATAAACTTTAGGTACTATTGTAAATCTATTCATATTTTATAATTACATAATACCTAATATTTTCTAACTTCACCATGACTTATACCCCCCGATACAATCCATAGATTCATTATAACAAGCAAACAATGCAAGAAAACAGAATCTATCATAACAGAATAGTTTATAATAATCTAGACAAATGCAATACTTCTGTAACTTCAAAAATTCCAAAAAAATTAGGAAAACGTGGGCAATTTGTATATCAATCATGTGTAAAAAATTCAGAATTTATCGTGCTCCTGCGAATTTAAACAATTCCTCTAGTAGGCGCAAAAGTTTATGTTTTCTCAAAGAATCATATCAAATATCAACCAAATCATCCCCAAGGCTTTACATGGCACAACCACTAATTTAAAGACAAAAACACAAGCATAATAATAGCATAATTTTTATTTTAATATTATAGTAGCATAATTGTGTGTACACTCAAAAACAAAAAAGAAACAAGAAAAATACTATTGGGTTGCCTCCCAACAAGCGCTATTGTTTTACGCCCCTAGCTAGGCGTGATGCATAGTTTGAAGTGTTGGCATCCTTAGTTTTTGCATCATTGGGTATGTGTTCATCAGGAGGCTTTTCAAAAACAATGGGGAACACATCATTAACCAAAATTTTAGCATTGTCAAAGCAACCTTTCTCAAACCCTTGTTGGTTCCCTTTGACTATCCAAGAATATTATTGATTAATACCATTGAAAACTTGATGGATAATATGTATAGGAGGAACTTCCTTTTTGGTATTTTCATCAAAATCATGATTATCACGAAACAAATACCTCCTTAGATAATCTTCATCATATAAAATTTCATGTATAATAGGACGTTCATGGCTCATATTATAAAAATCAAAGATCTCTCTAGCCTCACGTACCATATAATCAAATTCATTCATAAGGACAAGAGTAGCTATCTTTCTAGCCTTAGGGTTATTTATAAGAGGCAATTCATAGAACAATCTCTGCAAAGTTGGGTGAGTACGCATAAGTCTTCTCTCAAGTTTAAGAACAAGTGCTGAAATAGCTTCGGCGTAACTCTTAGTTCTTTTCGGAATAGGAATGTCATCACAAACCAATGCCCCCCTACAATTAAAGAATTCCTTAATAACACTTTTTGATATGACGTTCTACTTCTTGCAATAAAATATTAAAATCCAAATTTGTGGAAATTTCAACTTTAGGAATTTTACCATCCTCACTTTTTTCGATAACAAACTCATACATGGTAGCGACTAAAGTCAAGCAAACAAGCAAAAAGGGCAAACGAAAATATTTTGTGTTCTTGTGTGAAAACATTTCAGAAGTGGGCAGGTATATGTTGTTATTTTAAACATGTTAGAGGTATCAATATCTACAAAAAGCCAACATTGTTTTTTATTATAATTTGCGGTTTTCTTTTGGAATCTACGACATGCGACACTTTAAATCCAAGCACACAGTGGTACCAATATCTGAAGGAACCTCGGGCACCAGTACTCTGCCCATAATATAATGCAGTGCTAGTACTCCTGAATTCATGTTTTGTGCTTGAACCTTTTTGGCGATCAATGTAGCCAAAAAGTGCAAGATAAGGAAAGGTGCAAAGCTAGAACATGCAAGATATTTGAAGCTTGATACCAGCAAGATGAGGAGCATAATCAGTCACCATACTCATATGCTTGGTTTTGATGGAACAACCAAGGCATTCTTCACATGGCTTATTACCAGTGTTGACATGATGAGACATCCCCTGTCAGATCATCAACTTGCTAATCAGGACCACCCAACCATTACATCCCTTATTAAAAAGTTCCTACATTAGGGAAGAAGATCCAAGGGACAGAGTCTTTAGTGTGTGATGCAGTATACCCCAAATCCATCCATCTTGTAGTACAAAATGCATGCCCAACTAGGGTTTGTGAGACGTCTAATCAGTACTGGCCTTTAATTAACTACTATAACTATCATCACGTTAATTAGGTTTGGTGCACATTGGTTGGAGTGGTTCATCACTGTCTACTCTTCTTGTTTGGAGAAGAAAAACCTAGTCAAGTGATACATTAAGAAAAAGGGTTTCCCCCGCTTTATATTATAAAGCAACAATCACCGAGAGTGGATTCTTGGAACCCAGGTGTATTGGAGGACCTTATTTTAAATACTTCAAAAATCACATTTAAAGTTTCAAAATATTACAAAAATAATTCCACGTGAACATATGGATGTATATCACATATGTGTAAAGTTTGGTGATGAAATAAGTAAACATGTAACCTATACAAAAGTAACAAAATGGTGATTTCCAAATAGTGAATAATGCGTGCACTATTCATCTTTCCAAAATCACAATTTGTCATGTTTGTGTAACTCACATGGTTGCTTATTTCAGCATCAAAATTTGCACATGTGTAATATACATCCATATAAATTTATTGATTTATTTTCAGGATTTTTTAAACTTCAAAATAGCATTTTGGCACTATTCAAAATATAGGGCTCCAATGCACCCATCCTCCAAAGTGGCTTTTTGAACCATCACCGCAATAGATCCGAGAGACGATACAAACTCACGCTACCTATGCACACAACACACACACTCAAGGCAAGATACGGAGGTGCCAGGTACCGAAACACCACCCCCACCAACCACCAAGCTACTACGGATATGCGAAGAAGACCACTTGGAGCCAACGGAGACCTCCATCATGACAATCCACAATGGAGAGGTGAAACGGACAACGACAAAGCCAGGAATCCAGAGCGGTGCCTCCCAGAAGGTAACGACCATAGAGCCGCCGCCGCCCGACCGCGCAGAGTAAGTTTTCACCTGGAGTATGACAAAAGGAGTGGGGACGCCATGACGGAGCCTTTAGGAAAGACAAAACATCCACGGAGGCTAACACCTAGGCCAATGCACGGACTGGGAAAGTGATGTTCCCCAGCACACACACTCCTCCGTTGGACCCTAGCTCTGCCAACCACCTGCAACCAAGCCACCCACGTGGCCATGGCTGCCAGCCCGCACCTGAGATGCACGCTCCGCCCACAAAAGCCACATCTCCCGCCGCCCAATATCCAGACACCCCCAAGACCATCCCAAAGATATAGGCTTTCGTCAAAGGGGACATGCTCTACCGACGAAACCGCAGCACTCGTCCCGCCTTGAAACATTGCCGGAGCGGCAACCAACCACACACGAGTGGGGAGCGGACGCATCCACGACTGGCACACCACTGTGCCAGCGACGGGTGGCCTGAGCACATCGGCGCAACCCATCCCTCCAACCAACCTATCCTTCGGACACCCCCTGTGTCGTGCCCACCCATCGGCTGATTTCGTACCATGCGAGGCCACCAACGAAGACCCGTCAACCGGCAAGAGGCAACCCAAGGACTGCCACCCACCACCAAGAGAGATCACAGGGGAGCCCATCCGCCCCGCCACCGCCATCCAGCCGCCGAAACACCTGAGGGACGGCCAACTCGCCTGCCAACCACCGCCGATGCGCCTCCACCCCCACCAGCTGCTGCCATGGTAGGAGCAATTGCCCGTAGCCCGTGCCGCCTGGGTCCAGATCTGGAAGCACCGCTGCCGGCCGATCCGGCCATGCCGCCGCCGTCCCTGACGATCGAGGCACACTAGACCACCTAGCCACCCACCGTGGAGGAGTAGAAGTGTCGGAGCGCCGCCACCACCCGCTGTGACACTCGGCCCGCGCCAGCCCCGCGTGAGCGGCATGACCCCAAGTCCCCACCGCCGCCGGCGACGGCAGGGCTTCGCCCGACCATGCCCTAGGGCGACAACGAGGGAGGAGGAGGAGGAGGATGACGGAGGGCGCCAGCCGGGGGGAGCTAGGGTTGCCTCCCGGCCGCAGCGCGGGGGCGATGTAGGAGAAGGAGAAGGACGAGTCAACTGATACTTTTGCCCATGGTAGATCACATGGCCATGTATATAAAACAAATGACAGCCAATTTGGGTTCGCACGTCGCTTTGTCAAATGCAGGGTGCGTGCATAATGATGAGTTTGGTAGCCTGCATTAAGCCCAACCAGACCCGCTGGATGCAACTTCATGTTGGGCTGTTTGCTTATATGCAACCACTGTTGGGTCTGCATCGCATGGTTTATAAAGCACCGTTTTGGCTGTATTGCTGGAAATGCTCAAATCGACCGTTTCCAGCGAGTCAGGCCCGATTGATGCTCTCCATGACTCTGGTGAGCCATGCCTGTATGTGGTTAGCACATATTTTCTTCTAAGCACCTCTTTAATCTCCTTCATCCCTTCTGCGCAGCCGTGCTTCGATTTGTGATAAGTTGTACAGGAAAAATATGCACCTCCGTGTTCTAGCTCCATTCAGGCGATCAGATCATAGTTTCTTCACACTATATGTTGAACTCTGTGTTCATATTTGAAGCTTTTTTCGATGACTTTTGACAAATTCATGAGACACAGTTGACAGTTTGATGTTCCTTTGAGGAGTAGTTTCACCTCGCTGTTTCACACAGCTTTTGTATCGTGCATTTTATGTTTCACTAATCATAGACAAGTAGATCTACATGTGACAGTGTGTGGAGGTTGGAGGGCGGCGTGCCGTTTTCGACGGAGATGACTCCTGGGTAGACCTCCTTGCCAAAGGAGACAACGTCATGGAAGGCATCCTCGTGCGCAGAGGAGGTGTTGTCGTCGGCGTAGGCCGGGAAGAAGCCCGGGCAGAGGCTCCGGGCAGCGCCTGTTCGCGTCGCAGCCGGTGATCTTCTTGGCGGCCACGGCAAGGCACGCCAGGCAGTCTCTTGGCGCAGGGTGGCCCATGCAGAGGCCCGGGCAGCATGGCCAAGAGCGGCAGGAGGGTGTCCCGAAAGGCGGCAGCAACGGCTGCGTCCGGGGCAGGGGCGGGGCACATTCGTCCATGGCATAGTTGGTCGTGAAACGCATCTCCATGGTGTGACTGAGCAGCAGGAGGACGAAGAAGAGGAGGGCGCCGAGGACGGCTATGGTGGTGAATGCGCAGGCGGGCGCGATGGATGTGCGTGACAGACCCTAGCATCGGCGGTGACAATGGCAAGCCGGTGGAGGAGTAACCACCAGAGATCAGACAGTTCTGGTCGTAGTGGTAGTGAACATTCTAGTTTAACCTCTCTGTTTAGTGTAGTTGTTAACTCCTAACCACGATGCATGTATGCAACCAAACACCGGGTAGAGGAGTCCCCCACGATGCAGACGACCTATATGCAGGTAACCAATAAACATGCAAACGTCGTATTTTGACCAGCATCTTCTCAACCATCTCAACCAAGCTCTACTCAGTCTGGCCCATTTTTACATGCAACCTTGAAAAAATGGTGCAGGTAACCAAACACATCCAAGACAGAGAGAAAAATAGAAGATCCAAAGAGTAGTATGGTCCTTATATTTTTTTGAGAACAAATGTAACAGCAGCCCCACAAAAACCATGCGTGGCAATCGACTGTTCAACCAATGTTTTAGTCGTACTACTGCAGAGTTTGAGAGTTTTTTTAGATGAACAGGGAGGCTCACCTCCCCGGTTCCATTACTCGGAATGAAACCAAAACGTGTCATCCAGTTTTACAGCAGCTCACTTAGAGGAGCAGTTCGTACTTAAAAGAGCCCTAGGAGTAAAAAGGAAACCGGAATACAGATCTGTTATAGATCGAAGCGGCACGCAGGCCTGAAACTAGAACAGTAAAACTATCAGACTGAAATCTCCGGAGATGTGTCCTCTCCCATCGCTGCAGACCTTCTAGACTTGAAAGGCGGCGTTGTAGCTGCTTGAGGGGACCAACGGGCAAGGGTCGAGACTGGGCTGCTCAGCATGCTTTTGTTCATCGAGTCTCCCTGCTTCTTTGGGGAATGGAAGCTCCAGTCATCTTCAGAGATCTTCAGCATGCCCCATTGGTTCACGACCCCATCTCTCGAGTAACCCTTCAGCATCAGTCACTCATAATTCTCAGCGGTTGCTGCGAGAGGGCTGTTAGCGCTGTCAGGAAAACCTCCAGACGATCCCTGCCACATTCTGGGGCCAAGATCACCCAGAACTTGAGGTTTCTGAGGATCAGTCTCCAAACCTGTGAAATCGAAGTCCAAATGGTGTTGTTAAAGATGATAGAGTTCCTATACTTCCACAAACACCACAGGATTGCCGAAGAAACTATATTTAAAGCAGCATTCTTCTTGTTGGAGATCCAGAATCTGGCTACAGATTCAAACATTGTTCCTATCTGGACCTGGAAGTGGTTAGTCACGAATGACCAGATGTTTTTTGCTACAATGCAATCAAAAAACAAGTGAGAGTTGGTTTCTTGATCAGTGCAGAAGACACAATCAAGGGGTTTACTGATGTGCCTTTTCCTCAGATTGTCTCTGGTCATCAGCTTGTTATAAGAGAACAACCATAAGAAAACGTGGATTTTTGGGGGTACATACAGTTTCCGTACCGCAGGGATGAAAACCGGCTGCACCCCACGGAAATTGATCACTTGATACAGAGAGCTTGAAGAGTAAACCCCTTTACTTTCAAGCTGCCATATCAGTGAATCTGTATCCTCACAAAGGGCAATGCGTTTAGCACACTCAACTAGGTGATACCATTGCTCCATGAGTTTGTCATCCAAGTTCCTTCTGAAAGTGAACTGGAGGGTTTCCCCATCCCAGACCTCTTTAATAGTTTTAGCTTGCTCATTACAGATTAAGTAAACATGACAAAATTGAGTAGCTAGAGGGGAAGTCCCAAACCAAGTATCTTCCCAGAACCTGACCTTCTCTCCATTGCCAACCTTCCATCTAAATCCAAACTTCAGATTCTGGATGATGGATTGGAATCCTTTCCAAAATCTAGAAGAGTTTGGAGTGGGGTTGACAGCAAACAGGTTTGGTTTCCCAAAAATATTTTTGCTCTATAATGGATTTTCAAGGTTTCTCTCCCTCTTCATAGTATCTTTTGACCCAGGAGCCTAGTAGGCAGGTGTTCACCTCTTGGAGGTTTGGAATTCCAAGACCTCCAAATTCTTTTTTCATACATATCATCTTCCAACTAGCTAGGTGAAGTTTTCTGTGCCCTTCAAAATCATTCAACGGGCAGTTAGCCATTTGGGAGTTGATCGTGTCAATGTCCCATTTAGGGAATTTGAAAAAGGAGAGCAGATAGATTGGGATACTAGCCAGACATGCTTGAATTAGCACAAGCCTGCCTTTATAGGAGGGCAGCTTCCCTCTCCATCCAGCAATCCTTTTCGTGATTTTATCTATGAGGGGTTGTATATCTTCTCTTCTAAGTTTGTCATAGTGGAGAGGGATCCCCAGGTATTTGATAGGAAAAGCACCTTCAGTGCATCCTAGAATTTGAATGAAGCACACTGTTTCCTCTGTATCCATGTTAATGGGGATCAGCTCACTTTTACTGTAGTTGATTCTCATCCTAGAAACCTGCTCAAAGCAGTTCAGAACCATCTTGAGGTTCGACGCTTGTTGTAGGTTTTCATCTAGGAAGAGTATGGTATCATCCGCATATTGCAGGCAAATAATCCCCCCAGGGCAGACTTCAGGGCAAAGCCCTACGATCATTCCCTGGTTAGCTGCTTTCATCAGCATTCTGGTAAGAGCATCAACTACTAAGTTGAACAACAGTCGGGAAATGGGGTCTCCTTGCCTAAGCCCTTTCCCAGTGAGAAAGAAGTCACTCTCAATGTTGTTCACTTTGACACCAATGGATCCCCCGTGGGTAACCTGCAAAATCCATTGGGTCCATCTCCCTCCAAACCCTCTAAACTTAAGGAGTTCCTCCAGGAATTCCATGTTGACTTTGTCAAAGGCTTTTTCGTAGTCTAACTTAAGCACCAGACCCTGTCTCTTACTAGTGTGAATTGAGTGCAGCACTTCATGTGCTGTGACCACACTTTCTAGAATATATCTTCCTTTTAAGAAGGCAGATTGGTTACTAGCTACCAGCCTTTGTAAGATTTTTGAGAGTCTATTGGTGAGTACTTTGGTGAAAATCTTGAAGCTACAATTCAAGAGGCTGATGGGCCTAAACTTCGTCGTGGAAGAAGCATCTGCTTCTTTGGGAATCAGGGTTAGCATAGAAAAGTTCAGTCTGTGTATATCAAACTCTCCTCTGTGGAAGTATGAAAACATGTCCATTAGATCTTGCTTCACCAGCTCCAAAAAAGTGTTGGTAGAAAAAGAAAGGGATCCCATCAGGCCCTGGTGCTCCATCCGAATAGGAGTCAAAAACAGCTAGTTTGACTTCCTCTTCTGAAAAAAGGAGCTTCTAGTGTGTTATTTTCTTCAGGAGTTAAGTTTTCTCCTTCAGAGAAAAAGTTTGGGTTCATCTTAAAGTCGTTTCTATCCTATTTTTTGAACAGATCTTTATAATAGTCACTAGCAATTCTAAGCATCTCTGTGTTATCAGTGACAGGGCCCTCAGGGCCATCCAGAGAGTGGATGACTGTTTTCCTCCTTCTCTGGTTGGCCACTGCATTAAAATATGCAGTGTTCCTGTCAACTTCTTTAATCTCTCTATCCCTAGACCTCTGCCTTGCCTTAACTTCCTCTTAGAGCCAAATTTTTTGAACCTCAGAGCGGATGAATCTAATTCTAGAAAATTCAGCTTCAGAAAGGGTTGTGGCTTCATATTTGATATCCAGTTTATCAAATTCCTCCAAGAGGATTTTTTTTATATCTTCTAAGTTGAGCTTCCTCATTGGAACTCCACCCTTTGGTGATTTTCCTAAGTTTCCTAATTTTAATCTGCCAGCTCCCTATATGTGAGGAGGCATTTGTAGGCTCATTCCAAATTTTGGCAACTAGATTGGAGAAGTCCTCCCTCGGAAGCCACCATTTCTCCATTTTGTAGCTACTACCTTTAGGGGTTTGGTTTAGACCAGACTCCCAAATCATAGGAACATGGTCACTTCCACATCTAGGCAAAGCCCTACAGGATGCCATGGGGAAGATCATGTCCAACTCAGTATTATAGAAAAGTCTATCTATAGTGGACATGATCAGGTCCACCTGATTATTGGCCTAGGTGAATTTCCTGCTAGATAGCTTAATCTCAAGCAAGCTCCAAATCTCAATCCAGGCATTAAAGCTATGAATCCATCTATGGTTAATATTACCATTACTTTTATCCTTGACATACCTTACCAAGTTAAAATCCCCTCCTATAAGGGTGGGGAGGGGGTCCTCTAAGAATAAGGAATGTAGTTCAGAGATAAAACTCACTTTTCCTACTTCATCAGGAGAACCATAGACAGTGATGACTCTAAAAGGGTTAGCAGTATTTTTCAACTTCATCACACAACTAATAGATGATTCTAGATTAGACCAGGAGACAACATCAGAGATATCCAAGTCTACTCCCATTAGGATGCCTGCAGCAGAGTCTTGGGCTGGTAAATGATGCCAGGAGAAAATTCTATTTCCTACTAGGGAGTTCAAGAAGGAGTCAGAGAACTCCTCTTTTTTGGTTTCCTGGAAGCCAACAATGGAAGCATGGGTTTTGGCCATAGTTTCCAGGATCAAAGTTTTCCTACCAGGGGCAGTAATCCCTCTAACATTCCGGAATAGAGCAATCATGTTATAAGCCTAGATCTGGGGTGCTTGCTCCTTCTATTCTTACAGACCAAATACCACAGTTCACTAGAGTTAGATTCAACACTATCACCACTAGGTGTTTTTTGGGGGATGATGAAATCTGAGTTAGAACCTTCAGTTCTGTCAGGGATCACACCCTCGCCCTCCCTTTTTTGACTAGCAATATTACTGGTAGGAACAGCCTCAACTCCTACTTCTAAATTAACATCTATACCAATTTTATTAGCAACAGAAAGGAAATTGGAATTATTGAAAAGGGAGAAGGGTTTGCTTTTTATACCTTCTCTGTTAGCTCCAGCATCTTGGGTGTTTTTGAACTGTTGGACTTTTTGAAGAATGGTTCTGATGTCCCCAGCCACCCTAGCACTCATCCTGGTAGCTTGGACAATTCTTTGCTTTGTTATGCTGTTGAATTGGGGGGAAATCCTCCTCATAGCTCTGGTGCTCATCATCCATAGTGCTCTCAATATTGCTCCCAGGTAGGTGCAGGGCCTCTATGGACATGTCTTCCTCCCCATCTTCAGTGTTAATTCCATCATCATCCCAGCTTTCCATCTCTCTCAAAAGACTTAAACCAGCATCCAGGTTCCCATTTTCCAGCAGGAGATCAAGTGCACTTCTCTTTGGGTTCTGTAGTGAGTCTGGTAACTTGTTATTTAGTAGGGTAGTTGGAGTGGGGGTTCTATCTCATCCTGGCAGGGGTCCTGATTAGTTTTCCTGGTCATCCCACTACTAGAGCTGGTCCTGGATCCATTGTCTGACCTTTTGGAACTTTATGTGAAGCAGTATCATCACTAATTTTGTTGTTGTGGTTGTTGTCAGTCCCCCCATTCTACTGATCACTGGTGGTTTGCCCTTGCCTCAGCTCCTCCACATCAGCACTTGGAGGCTCTACCTCAACATGGATCCTGTACAGCTTCCCATGAATTCCAAAAACTCTCTCTTATGGCACCTTGTTGTGGTCTTTGCATGCTATTTTGACTCTGATCGTCTCATAGAAGTTCTGGAAGTTGTGTTGCCAGTCAACATCCAGCAGGACACCAAAGGTGGAGGTGATTTGATCCAGCAGTGATCACTCACACCACTTTGGATTCATTTTCCTTAACTTGATCCAGACTTTCTGCAACTCATCTTCAGCAGTGATTTCACCGTTCCACACTTCTACATTGATTGTGGTGTTGTCCTTAGATAGTCCAAAGCAGGGGTATCCAGCCACTTGTTCAACATCAATCTCAGGAGGGAATTTGACCAGAAAAAGACCACTCATCTAGAGCATTGATGGGCCAGGGCCAATTTGTTTTGTAGATGTTGGCAAATTCTGATGCCAGCTCCTGCTTTGTGACTTCACCAGCTTCTACAAAGACAATGCCTACGTTCTTCAGCCACCCAGTGTGTTGGGCATTCACATCAGGGGCATCCAGGTGGTAGAAACCCAGCCCTGGCGCAGCACTCCCCACAAACTTGGCTGTTGAGTGTGGCTTCTTCCTAACAGGGCAGTCTTCGACCTTGTGGTTAATCATCTTGCAGATAAAGCAGGACTTGGGCTTTGTACACTTGTCCTTGTGGTGTCCAGGGTCACCACAATTGTAAAAAGTGACCCCAGCATAGGACATCGGACCCGGATTGGCAGCCAGGGTCTTCTGATTTCCATCCTTTACTTTCTTCTACTGATCTTGACTTGGGATCTGATCTGCTGCTGGTTACCACTGTGCGCTTCACCTTGGTTTCCCCCAAGCCCGCTGGATTGGCCCTGGACTAGCTGCGGGCGAGCGAACCACTGCTGCTGCGGGCCTCCCCATTGCGGAGGATAAGAGCCTGGGAATTGACCTAAGAAAGCCCACGGCGGCAGTGGACCTTGGTAACCGAACCCGAAGAACGGCTGTTGCGGCTGCAAACCGGACCCTTGGTTGATCTGCTGGTGGTCAGGAGGCCAATTTCCTGTTTGATCTCCCCTTCCTCCTTTGCTCTTGGCTCTGCCCCGCCCGCGCCCTCAATCTGCCATGGGATCTGGATCGGGGGTGGCGGCAGCCGCTGTGGTGAGGTTGGTTGGAGGAGGCGGAACCCTAGCTTCCCCTCCCTCCACCCTCTCCTTTATAGGCTCCCATAGCTGACTGTACCTTCCTTCCGCCTCGTCACCACGATTACCTGGCAGCTTGATGGATGAGTTGGCAGACGCGTCAGCCATGTAGGCAATTTGAACCTTGGAGGCTTTCTTCCCTTCCACGAATCTGAATCCTCCAGAAGCTTCCATGACCAGAAGAGCCTCTGTTCCTGTGTTTTGCTTCATCTTCGGATCAGTTATCTGAATGCGGTCAGATTTGCTGCCATGTCGATGCTCTCTTGCAGTTGTAATCCCCAGAAGGCTTTTCAGCGGATCCGCCTCTCTCTCAGTGGCGAGTCTCTCGCAGCCAGCGCCCAGGAGATCACCATCATAGGCAGCGTCAATCTGCTCGTCAAGAACAGGGACAACTCGCGGTATGTGGCAAACGCCATGATCCTGGTGACAAGCTTTTGAACCGACTCGTGCCCCCTCCTTGGGATCCTCATCGAGGCAGACTCTATCAGCATCAACTCTGAAATCTCCTCTTCCTCGCAGATCTGAGTGTTGGAATCCACTGCTTCTCCTCCCTCGCTCATGGTGGGTGGGTGTGGACAGGGGCATGCGCTCACTCTGCTGGGTCAGCTCTTTCCAGGCTCCCTCCACTGAGAAGATACACTCGTCCGCTGCACTGTGCACCCCAAATCCGGCCCAGCAATGCTCATGCGCCGCACAGTAGATGCCCCCCGTGTCTGAATGTAACATCCCAAAAGTAGATGCCCCCCGTGTCTGAATGTAACATCCCAAATTTTCAATTTGGAATGTTATACATTAGATCATCATTGCTTAGCATATTTTATCGCATTTTGGCAAATCCTCGATAAATCCTAAACAACTCAAGGACCCTCGGAGAGAGTTGGGGATTTTCCCGATTTTTCATATTTGATTTTCATCAAATAATAAAACGAGGATTCTGGTTTTAATTATTTTTTTTCTCTCCGAAAAATATTTCATATTAAAAGTAAATGAGAGGAGAAAATATGACTTCTCCAAAACAATTGAAATATTGGAGGAAGAATATTAAAATCATATATTGGATTTTATTCGGATTTTATTTGCAATTTTACTTGCATTAAAAAATTGCACGTTTTCAAAACTGCATTTTTGTGTCAAAAAAATGTTCACCTTGTTCTAATTATTTTTATTAGACGGGGAAAATTTGTTTTACCATTTTTGGATTTTTATTTATTTTTCTGCGATTTTTTTTTGGCGGAATATATTTAAAAAAAAACCCCCGCGCCCGACCGGGC